>NW_028274817.1:3455000-3672500 GCF_037043125.1 Eumetopias jubatus | reverse complement strand
AGCCGGGGTTTGCTAGCACGGCTTCCTAGGCGATTCATTGGCTCAAAAATACGCATTTTGTGTAAAGCACAAGCTGAAACCAAAATGAGTACAACGGAGATGCCTAATCAGATATTGGTAGGCATCGCTCTGTCACTCAGCGAGGTATGACTGGTTCTTTTCCCATTTGCGTTGCATTCATTTGGATGAGGAGTTTACATTTGTTCACTCCCTCCCTTCCTGGCTTCCCGTTCCTCTTGGATTCAGGGAGAATTTCTGCGTAGTCCCCCAGGTCCAGCTTTACAAAGACCTCAGGGAAGGGAAACAATGACAGCCCTTTGGGAATAAAAAAAGGACTCTCGTCATGGAAGGCCTCCTGTGCGCGGGGAGAGGCTTCTAGTCCCTGGGTGTGCAGGGAGGTCACCAGGCATTGCCAGCCTGCACGCTCAGCCTTTGACAAACAGATGCTTCTTGCCAAGGGGAGCCCACAGCTGGATGGCCAAAGTGACCCCCACTGCCTCCTGCACTTCTGAAGTAGAAGCCAGAGGACAAGTCAGACGGGGAAACACTGCAAGGCTCTGGTGATGTTCCTCCGGGGACCCTTCTCCTGGTGTCCCACGAAACACGCCTCAGGCATGAATCCGTGCGTTTGATAGAAGGGACTGCTAAAGACAGCCTGAACTCTGACACCACCAAGGGATAAAAACCAGGAGCACAGAAGAAATCTTCGCAGGTGCATCAAAATACCGTGGGCCTTGTGCAACAGATGCCTTCACGAAGCTCATAGTTGACACCAAAAAGGTGGTAGGAGAGCAACCTCGCCAGCTGGGTGAGGAAAATCAGCCCTCATTTGCTATGCCATGAGGTTAATCACTGACAGGGAGGACATGTTTTGCCAAGAATTTCAATTCTGTCTTTACCAAGACATGACGTCTCTGTATACACCCAAATGCAGTCATCTGCTTTTTACTTGAAGAAGTGTGGCATTTGGGAAGCACTGGGCATTGCTCTTCGTGGAACTGGCGGGACGTGATTTTTCTGTGACATTGTTAAAACGTCTGTCAATATGGGAGACTTCTCCAAGGGTCTCTAAGGGACCAATGAAAACACTCAGGGGTGGCAGGCATACCAAAGGGGGTTCTTGCTAACGGGCATACGTTGTTCACATGTAAAGCTTTCAAAAGTCCTCAAAGTGGGGATTTCTCTCCACCGAATCTTGGGACCCAAGTGCTGTCCTTGAATCCTGGGCAGGAGCAAAGCCTTGTAACTCCTGGTCCTAGCTTTGAGTGGCAAGGCCCTGAGAGGCCGCATGACGATGGCGCAGTTGAAAGAGCATGGGCTCGGCCATCAGACAGAGCTGATTTCAACCCTAGCGGCACAGCGGACTCCGCCCACTGCTAAACTTCTCTGGGCCTCACCTGCAAAGGTGAATGCCACAAAGAGACCACCTAGGTGCCCCTTCCCGGGCTCCACCACGCACTTAATAAACAGGAGCCATGCATCGCAGGCTATCCTTGCCTGGCTGGACTCTGGTGGCCCATGGAGACCCAGATCCCAGCCTACCCAGCCTACCCCAGCTCCAGCCCCACAGGGGCACAGCTGCAGTGATCGCTGGCTCACTTGAGCCCCACACCGTGGCTTGTGAATCTCAGAGAGATGCCGGCTGGGCCAGCAACACGTGGCCAGTTATAAAGCCACAGTCTGTGGCACGGGGGGCTCAGCCATCCCTCAAGTGGCTGCTGGCCCAGATGCCAGGCAGGCTCCGGGGGGCACAGGTGGCGTGTTCTGGGCGCCCCTTTCGTGGTACTAAGATCGGGGGGGGGGCGGAATTCTGGTTGTCCGTTTCCCATGTCACTTGTCTTCTCCATCAACAACAAGCTGTTTGAGGACCAAGTCCCCAGAGACACAGGCTGGCGGTGGGGTGGTATCAGCACTCCTGTGCCATCGTCAGCGGGTGCAGGGCGGCGGGGGGGGGGGGGCGCAAGTGAGACAAAAGACCCCAACACCATGGTCTCACTTCTCTTTCCCATAACATCTTTGTGCACCAAGTCCAATTCCAGCCTTTTCAGCTCATCGAGTCCTCACAGTGGCCCCAGGGACTGGGCACTGCTATGGGCCCCAGCACACAAGATGTTCGGACTGAGGCTTGGAGAAGGGGCATCCCCGGCTCAAGGCCGCACAGCCAATAGAGCTGGAACCTAAAGCCTGACCCCCTAGCCACGATGTCCCTCAGGCTGCCACAGGCAGACCTGGGCCGGGGCCCTGGTCTGGGGGGCTCGGCCTTGTGCCGTGAGGGTGATCACTGAGTATCTTCACAGGCAACCAGGGTAACATGGAGGGTCACGGAGGCAGGGTAGGGCAGGCAAGAGAGGGCTTCCAGATCTTGGGCTGGCACAAATCCCTAGTTTTGCTCAGGGAAAACGTGCGCTTGGCAGTTCAGGGTCCACATTAATTCTAAGGAGAATATTATTGGCCCCCAAGGATGCGGTGAGTGAGAACCGGATGCCGCTGCCTGAAGTTTATGTCCCAACAGGGCCACCGTCCTCTTTTCCCATGAGGAGAAAAGGGAGGCAAGCTAAGGTCTCGCAGCTCGTCCGTGACCAAGACTGACCGAGCTAGGACTCCAGCCCCGCTCCGTCACTTAGCCTCCGTGCTCAGCGCTGCTTTGCTGAAGAGAGAGACAACGAACAAAGCCACGTGGGACCGCGACGCGCTACCCCGCGGTGGGCACTCGCCACGTGCCAGGCCCCGTGCTGCCCGCATTGGCCTCGCCTCGCCTCGCCTCGCCACCCCGCCTCCTTAATGTTCACCCGTGTTGGCTGCAAGACATGAGCTCTCCAGTCAAGACGCCTCGAGGCGAAGGGGAAAAAAAAAAATCCCTGAAGGAAACAAACGGACACAACGAACGAAAACGAGATCCCCGAAGCCCGGCCCGGGCAAGCTGCTTTCTGGTGTCTTACTGTCCTGTCCAGAGAGGACCACCAGGCTCCTCAGGCTGAGGTCCACGCAAGAGTCACCAGCGCGGGCTGAGCGGTGCCCTCTCTGCCCCCCTCCTCCAGCCATGCCCAGTGCGCACTGGGAAAGCAGCAGCCAGGCATCTGGGGCCACCCAGGCGTCTGGGGCCACCCAGCTGCCTGCATCGTCACCTTTATCTCAAAATCCGACTCCGAATCCTACAGTACCCCAAAGTCGTGGGAGTGGGCCCAGGCTCGGTGTGACCGCACTGGGAGACGGCATGGGGCTCAGGACCGCCTGAAGCGAGGCTGAGGGCAGACCGTCGCTAATCCAAATGACATACTTGCCAAGGGGCCTTTCCTATTTTGAACTCCGTGTCCATCCGCCATGGAGAACTGTGGTGGGTACCAAACGAGATTTCCCACCGGGGCGCGGGTCGGCGGCAGGTGAGGCATCCAGCCGTCCAGGCTGACCCAGGGAAGGGCCTCAGACCTGCCTGGCCCAGGGAGGGCACCCCTGCTGGCCGAAGGCTGGAGGAAGGACATACATCCAGGAACCCTGGCCCTCCATAAATCCTCACCAAATGTTGGCTCTCACTGGTGTTAGCATCACGTGTGCACACCCTCTCATCCAGAACCTCGGGGCCAGATGAATTTCAGAATTCCGGAAGGTGGCGGGGACGGTCCGTAGGTCAGTGACACCCTTGTAGGGTCTAGCAAACCCATGGACAGCACTTCAGGGAAACATGGGACCATTAACACTGAGTGTTCATAATAAGACAAGTACAGAAATAAAGAAAATCCAGGATTCTCTAAATAGCTTCATGTCATCCATTTTTGGTTTCACCACCAAAACAGTTTAGGTCAAGCTCATGAAAACACTTTTGGTTACCAAAACTTTATGGATGACGGCATTGTGGGTAGCAGAGCCTGGACCTGTGTTACCTGAGGCAACGGGCTGACACCGACTCCCACACAGCTCTGGGAAGAGGCTCCAAGCTTCATGCATTCCCAGCACTGATATAGCCCCCAATTCTCAAACCCTGTCCGTTCGAGTAGGTTCACAGCGCCTCCCAGTTGGCCCCAGGGGCCACTATACATCTTTGGTTAAAATCCATGCATAGCACCTGAGCCCCCAACCTGCAGCTTTGGGACTGGGGGCCAATGGTGTCCCTGCTATTCCTTCTCTCTTACCAGCTAAAGAGTTTTCAGCATCTGCCCATCTCCCATCAGCAGGCTTCAAGGCACAGGCCAGCACCCCCATACTCTTCCTTACTTAGCAAAGCCTTCTTGGGAAGAGATGCCTCTTCAACCACTATCAGTGGTAGAATGCTTCATGGTTTACAGATTGCTCTCACAGGAACTACCTCGTGTCATGCTCACCCCCATGAGGTAAACTGGAAAATGCTATTACTCCTTAGGGTAAGATTTTTATATTATGCCCATCCTTCAGATGAAGGAAATTGAGGCTCAGAGAGGTAAAGTGATTTGCTTGGACTCACACTGTAGTAGAGGGGGTGCCGCAGATCAATCCCTGGTTTTTAACCATAGAACCAACATTGTACTTCCTGCCATGCTCCCCCTGTGGAGGACAGGAGCCCGAGCAGCAGCCTCATCTAGGTAGCTTTATGCATGCGCGCACACACTTCCCTCTGTGGGCGATGAATGCAACTTCACAGCGCACCAAAATCTCCCAAACTCCTATGCCAAAACTTGTACATTGGACCTGAATTGATGGTGCCAGGTTGGGGGCGCTCCACAGATGTGTCCGCTCCAGCCAGGAACCTTCCTTCAGTTCCCTGCATGTATCCGGTCCTTTCTGGCGGCCCTTCCCCCACTTCCCACCCAAGGAGCCCCTATTTACCTTCAAGGCCCAGCTCTTCCTCCGTGAAGCTTTCTGCAGCCCCTTTCCCTACGTTAGTAGTTCCTTCTTACTCACGTTTCCCTAACCTCATTCTGCGTCATCTCAGGGTCCACAGCTGATGAGTCTGCCTCAGAGTTGCCTCTGATCAACCCGGAATCACACAGACGTGAGTGCACCCCGTCAAAGAGCCTCTTTGGCTCAGCACGGATGGGTGGCCACAGACTTCAGGATGCTTTGCCTTACGATGTTGCGTACCCAGACCTGCCCTTGCTCATCAGGCAATGTTTACACCAATGCTAACAGATAACCTGGTTAGCAAATGCCCTTCCTGACCCAGCAGTTATGTGATGTACAAGAGGCCAAAGCACCTCCCACCATGCCAGCCACAGGGTAGAGTGCAGCTCTGCCCCGAGCAAAGGCAGCCGCTGCCCTACGTGGCCGCTTAGCCCGGAACCCATTCCTCAGGCACAGGCCCTGGGTGTTGAGTCATCCATTCGGTCACTATGGATTGCATGGCCTCAGGCACTGCGAGAGCCTGACCACGCGGGCCAGGCCGGATGTGGACCCAGGAATGAGGATCCTTGCTCTGCAGCTCCCTGATGGGCTGGTAGAGACTGGGGGTCGGCGTCTGGTTGGCAGGAACACCCTGCCCAACCCTGCTTCCTCCCGGCTCCTCTAGCGGGTTTTAGACACCTATTGGTCTTGGGCATTCCTAGCTCTCTCTTAGGGTCAGCTTCCTGAAGGACGTAACCTGAGACTATTGGTTCCAGAGTGGTCCAAAGAGCAGGTGGCGAGATGGGGGAGGGGATGTCTAGATATGGGATGACTCTTCACCTGCCCCACTGGTAATGAGGACCCATCCCGGAGGACAGGCGGTGTGCGGATAGCGCCAGGCACAAGGATAGAGTCCAGCTGCTAGAACCTTCACACTGGGCTGGCAGGTGGAGAGTAATTTCCTGGCAGGTGAGAAGACCCAGGTATGTGGAATGTATTCAGATGGCAGCTGAGGACGATGGGAATGGATGGAGGTGACTTCTCTGCATGGATGGCTCACGAGGAGATGAGAGGCTTAGGGTGGTTATTAAGCTGAAAATGAAGGGAGAGCCCCAGAGTTTCCTTGGCAGCTTGCAAAGTAGCCCCTACCACAGGCAGGAGGCAAAGGTTACACTCAGGATTTGATAGGAATGGCTGAACTTCAGAGATGGTTAAACCTTCAACTAAGACAGGTCTGTCATGTCAACCTCAGAAGGCCACTTGGGAAAACTTGTATCCCTGACACAAGGAACAGGGACATCTCGGGGAAGGCCCCAGAAGAGCCAGACTCCATCGATGTCTCAAACTTCTGAGTCTGTGGCAGTGGCCCACGCCTTCCGCTGAAGAGCTAGTACATGGACCACACCCCCAAGGAGCAAAAAAACTACACAGGTCTTTCCCCACAGGTGCCCTCCGTCCCAGGAGGCAGGGTGACCAACCATCCTGATTTGCTATAGAACTTGCAGTGCTCCAGCCAGAAGAGTCCCAGGAAAACCAGGAAGAGACGGGCAGCCTACTGCCAGGCCCCCAACCAGAGTGAAGTCGCCGTGGAACAGAGGCAGGGCATACGGAGCCTGGTCAGGGAGGAAAGGGACGAACCCTACTTGCCCCCCCACCCCCCCCGCCCCACCACCAGAACTGCAGTAGAGGCGCTGGGATGGCACTGAATGGCCGGAAGCTAGGGGCTCATGATCCAGAAAGTGATGGAGGTGGAGGCCTTCCTGGGGCCATAATGGATAGGCAACCGACCAAGACACAGCCCCAAACGGAGATCCGCAAGATCAAGAACAGACAGCAAGGAGCTGAATGCAGCCAGCCCAATAAACAGGTCATGACCCCTTAGGCCAGCTGCTGCCCCTGAGCCAGTTTGGAGATGTGGAACTGAAACAGGGAAACTGAAGGACTCCGCAAAACTCGGCTCTTTGCTCCTTTCCCTGCCTCTCTTCCCGCTAGGACCTGCACCCCCACTTGACACGTGTCAGAAGGCAAATCGTGTGTGTCCTCCTTGTAAAGGACAAGGAATTAATGATCTCTCCAGAATCGGTAGCATCTAAGGAAAGGCCAGGTGAGAACGACCAGACAAAGCCATCAGAGGCTGATTCCGGACCACCGGTGCTAGATATCTTGACGCCAAGGCCCCTGGCTCTAAGGAATAACACCGGGGCCCTCGCCTTTGTTCGAACCATTCCTGGATGCCTGAGGGGACAGGCACACCAGACCACCATCCTCAGTAGAAACCCCAGACCCCAAACAAAGACAAGGCTCTCTCCTTTCCTTTCAGAGTCTCCCGGACGCTCTGTCCCTGCACTTTCTCTAGATCTTCGATAAACTCTGCTTTCACCTCCTGCTGGCTCACGTTTGATTTCTATCCTGCGTACAGCCAGAGACCCTCCCTGGCTGGTCCTGCGGGAACCCTCTGGGTCCTTCAGACCTGGCCTGGTGGCCTCAGAACCATGGACTAGGGAAGTGGCCAGGTCCCCAGGCAGAAGGACACCACAGCACCATGGCAGACAGACACTAGGATGATCCCCTAGCCCTTCCCAAAGGGACCTCTGGCTCTGCACCGGGTGAATGCCTGCAGGGAAACAGGACAACCGCAGTTCAAGGCGGTTGGGCACAGTGTCCAAGTTGACATTGATATGAGACCCAATGCACTCTGCCTCCAAATCAGACAGCTTCAGGAGGACCCCCTGTGGTGCCGGAGCTTCTGAGCAGAGGATGTCATTGGGTCCAATGTATGCGGGGCTATCCCTGAGCCTCTGTCAGTTGGTCTTGAGCAGGGAGAGTCTGGAATCCAATATACTCCAGGAGGACGTGCAGAGCTTAGTGAGAGGTCTTCTGAGGAATCTTTCAGAACATGGAAGAATACTTCGTGTTAAATGAAAAAGTACCGGACAAAACGGTAATACAGCACGAATTCATAGAGGAAGAACTAGGGAAACATGCCCAAATGGTAAACCTTCTTGCCTTTGGATAATGCTGAAGAGCTCAGGAGCGATGGAAACATGGAAGGGAGCATCTCCCTCCTCCAATTAAAGTTGATACAGTGAGTTGTAATAGAAATGCTAGGGTGGGGGTGCCAGAAGCCTACAGAACTCCCAAGGTCCCAACTCTGTTGTGCCACATTCTGTTAGGCGCCAGACCTGACCAGTGGCATCCAAGTAGCCCACCTGTGTCTGCAGGTTCCCCATGGTACAGCGTCTCCCCATGCACTCGGAATGCCATTTAAATAAAACCAGAAATGAGTATGGTTCTTAGGCTGGATGGACCACTGGATCTGGGCCACGTTGAGAGGGACAGAGCTGACCAGAGCTGCCCAGGGGGCAGAGAGAGGAAGGCAGGGCTAGAGGAGTATGCATCTTGGAAACGGGCCAGGTGAGGATCTGGAGGTAAAATGGGAGCGCTGGAGCAGAAGAAACAAGGTTCGCTGTCTTTCCACAGGCACACGACTGCCCCAGGACCTCTCCCGTGTGAATCCAGGGTGCAGAACTAAAGCTAAGCAGTAACCAAGTCCATTACAGAGACGAGAAGAAGCCCTTTCTCAGGGGCAGAGTTCTGGATGCTGGGGCACCTCCTCTTAGGACTGCCTGTCTCAGGTGGCAGGGCTGGGGGGTGGATGGCAGCCTCTGGTGGGAGGGGCCCTGGGGCACTCCCTGACCTTTCGGGTCACTTACAATTCCTAGTGTGTGCAAATACTGAGTTGAAAGCAGGCCTGCAAAGAGAGGAGGAAACCAGTCCCAGGGGTAGGAGGAGGAATGTGAGACACAAACAACCAAGGGGGAGTTAGGATCCACACTTCAAAAAAAGCTCCCACGGCCATTCTTAGTCACGAGTTCGAGCCCCACGTTGGGTGTGGAGCCTGCTTAAAAAAAAAAAAAAATTAAGAAAAAAAAGAACAGGAAAAAAAAATTAAGAAAAAAAGGAACAGGAAAAAAAAAAAAAAACGGGGCTCCCACAACTCGGTACAAAAGCCACAAGCAATCCAATAGAAAGATGGGCAAAGGGTACTTCAGAGAGGAGGAACCAGACCTGCCACGAAGTGAGGGAAACCAGGCGTTGGGTCAAGCTGGTCCCAGACCAGCAGTGCCGCAAAACACGTGGCAGGAACAAACTAGAAGCCTCTCTGGGCCTCAAAGTCAGAGAAGCACGTGGGTGGGGGAGGCAGTGGCGTGCTCCACCACGCAGTCGGCACCTCCTGTCAAGTGAAAGAATGCGTGATAGGCTCAGGGAAGGAGAGAAGGGGAGGCGGTGCATAGGGATCACACTGAGCAGAGAGGGTCAGCTAGGCAGGAGAACATCAGGACCAAAGAGGGTGGCAGAGCCAGCAGGATGAGCACCAAGAGAAACAGTGGTGGCCAGTTCCTAAGGGGCTGCTGCAGCCAGGGGCCTGGTGGACAGAGGTCACTGGACACAAACATGAGAAACTGCAAACGCAAGTGCTCAGACTGGCCATCGGGGACGGGGAGCTCTGCACTGAGCGGGTGGCCATGGGCTCAGGAGAGGCGATGTCCTGGGAATATGGGCTCGGCAAAGAGCCAGGGTGAAAACTGGCAGGGACTTTCTAAAAGGAACATGTAGTGTATTATGGGGACAGAATCGTGGCGTGGAGAAAACCGTCTCTGCAGCCCTGAGGCCTAAGCTCCATGAAGCTACCGCCTGGCCCTCCCCGCACGGCCAGCACTCCTCCGTTTCTTCCAGATTCTGCAAAGAGAAGGTGCGGCTCACTGGAAGACGAAGCAGTCCTCTCTGTGTGACTACTGCGTCCTGGGCACCTGGGTTCCAGAAGTGAGGAAGACACAGTCCTTGCCTGCGAGGAACCCGGTGCCCCTGAGGGGGCCACTGACCCTTGGAGAGCAGTTAGAGCACTGGGAGGTGAGAGCCCAGGGAAGGGAGGTAGGAAGGAAAGTGCAGTGCTCCTAGAACTGGCAGAGAAGAGTGCCTGATGCTTGGTTGTGGGGCAGGACAGGGGATGCTAAAGTTATGGCTGGAAGGAGGATAGGAGCTCGGTCAGGGGAAGAAGAGGTGAGCGCTCCAGAGGGCAGGGAGTCTTGGTAGAGTATGTGCGCTCAGGGCACAGGGACTCCGCAGCACAGTGACCCAGAGTGTCGGCCTATGAGAACAGAGAGGGCTGGTGCCACTGGAAGGCCCTCCCGGGGCCCCGAGGTAATGGGGTGTAAATAGGAGAGCGCTCACCAGTGTTTTCAGCACCGGGTTGATGAGGACAGATGTGCAGCTAAGAAAGCAAACTGAACTGATGGCATGTGGAGGATCCACTGGCAGAGGAAAGACAGGAGGCATCCAGGCCGATGTGGAGGCTCAGGTAAAAGCCAAAGAAGGCGTGGTATATACGGATGATGGAATATTATGAAGCCATCCAAAAAAAAAAAAAAAAAGAAATCTTGCCACTTGCAACGACGTGGATGGAACCAGAGGGTATTACGCTAAGCGAAATAAGTCAATCAGAGAAAGACCAGTATCCCGTGATCTCACAGATAGGAGGAATTCTTAATCTCAGGAAACAAACTGAGGGTACTGGGGGGGGGGGAATTGGTTAGCCCGGTGATGGGTATTAAAGAGGTATTAAAGAGGGCACGTCCTGGGCGTCTGGGTGGCTCAGTCGTTGGGCGTCTGCCTTCGGCTCAGGTCATGATCCCGGGGTCCTGGGATCGAGTCCTGAATCGGGCTCCCTGCTCCGCGGGGAGCCTGCTTCTCCCTCTCCCACTGCCCCTGCTTGTGTTCCCTCTCTCGCTGTGTCTCTCTCTCTGTCAAATAAATAAAATCTTAAAAAAAAATAAGGAAAAAAAAAGAGGGCACATACTGCGTGGAGCACTGGGTGTTATATGCAAACAATGAATTATAGACGCTATGTCAAAAACTAACGAGGTACTATATGGTGATTAACAGAATAAAATAAAATAAAAAAATAATAAAAAAGCCACCAGCCCCAGACCACAAGCCTGAACTCAGGAGATAGCAGTGGGGGCAGGAAGAGGAGAATTTATTCTGATCAGGCATGTGGGAGGCAGGGACACAGGACTTGGTCACCAAGCAAATGCGGAAGGAGGGTGAGAGGAAGGGGACCCCAGGAGCAAAGCACGGGGACACTGAGTGTGTTGAGCCACAGACTCAGAGGCAGAGGACAGGAAACAGCTCTGACAGGGAAGCTGGCTTTGTCTGGCTCAGGTCAGGTCTGAGGGGCAGCAGGAAACAGAGGAGGAATTTCTCTTCTCACCTGCAAAAAAGGTTCATATAAAGCCCCTCCCTCAGGACCCCCGCTGGCCCTCCCAGGGTGGCTTGGAAGGAGAGCCCGCCCGGCCTTCAGCGCCCAGGTGCAGGACTCAAGCTACAGGTCCCGCCCTCTCCCCGCCTCCGCGCTCTCCGGGGTCCATTCTGAGGGTCACCGGAGGTCGCTGAGGATGCCACTCTGTTGCCTACCGGTGCGGCGCCGACCGGACGCCTATGTCACGGGAGGCAGAAGGGCACTGCCTGGCCTCGGCCCCGGAGCCGCCCTTGCCCAAGCCCCGCGCTGTCCCCAGGGATCTCCGCCTAGGCTCCGCCCGGCTCCGCCCCTTGCCCAAGCCCCGCGCTGGTCCCAGGGTTCTCCGCCCGGGCTCCGCCCAGGTTCCGCCCTGGCTCCGCCCCTTCCCCAAGCCCCGCGCTGGTCCCAGGGTTCTCCGCCCGGGCTCCGCCACCGCAACTCCTCCTCCCAGCCCACCGACCGTCCCTCCCCACTGCGCCCAGCTCCGCCTCCCAACCACCCCACCAGTCCCGCCCTGCTCCTCCCCGGCTCCGCCTCCCTGCTATCTTCCGGGTCCCACCCTGCAACACCCCAACCGCGCCCCGCGGCCCTGCAGCTCCTCCTCCCAGCTATACCACCGGTCCCACCCAGCTCCTCCCTTGCCCGCCCTCGCTCCTGCCCCAGGCTTTCCTCCAGCTCGCCCCGCTCCTCCACAGCACCTCCTGTCAGCATCCCCAGGCCCGCCTTGCTCCGCCCTAGCCCTGCCCCAGCGACTCCTCCCAGCTTTCCCCCAACTGGCCCTACCCCTCCCCAGCCCCGTCCTGCTCCCCGCAGCTGCTACCCACCAACCCTGCCCCGCTCGTCCCCAGCTTCTGATCCCAGCTTTCCCGGACATCGCTCTGCTCTGCCCAACGCCGCTTGGCACCTCCACAGCTCCTCCTCCCAGCTTTCCCCCAGCCCCACCCCCCGGTGGCAGCTGCTTCGCCAACCTTTCCGCCACTCCCTCCCTGCCCCTTCCCAGCTCCGACGCGCTCAGCCCCAGCTCTCCTAGCTTTCCACCAGCCACGCCCCCTACTCCTCCCCCGGTTTCGCCTTGCCAGAGTCCCCCACCCTGCCCTACAACTGCCCAGGTCCTCCTCTGCAGTGACCTCCCAGCTCTTCCCAAGGCTCCACGTCCATCGCCACCTCCCCAACTTAATCCCGCTCCTCCCCAACACTGCCTGCCCAACTTCCTCAGCTCCACCCCACCCAGCCTCCTCCTCTCAGCTCCGCCCTGCTACTCCCCAGGTCCTCATCCCCAGTGGTCCCCCGGCTTCTCCTGTGGCTCCGCCCCAAGCTCCGTTACCCCAGCGCTCCCCAGATCCCCCCTGCACCTCCCCCCCCGGGACACCTCCTCAGGCCCACCGTGCTCTTCGCACAGCTCCTTCTCCGCAACATTCCCCCTAGCTCGGTCCTGCTCCTACCCTGCTCCTTCCCTGCTCCTTCCCGCTCATTGCCCGAGCTCGTACTACCCAACTCTTTCTCACTCGCCGCGCTCACCCCTCTTGCAGGTGCGCCCCAGCTACTCCCCGCAACCCTGTCTCACAGCTCCTCCCCTCGCTCGTTCCCACAAGTCGGCCCCCCATACTCCTCCCCCCGCCCCGCCTCCCGTAGCCCCGCCCATGGATCCGCCCCCGCTCGCCTAGCCCCGCCCCTTCTCCCCCACCCCATTTCTCTTCTAATTTCCGGTTCCGCCCCAGCCGCCCGCGTCTACCTCTCGATCCACCGGGATCCTTCCCCGCGAGTCCGGGCCGGGTGAGTCCACACACGTCTCCCCGCGGCCGGGGCTTCCGCGCCTATGTGCGTGTGTACGTGAGTGCGTGTGTACGTAACTGCTTGGCTGCGTGCCTACGCGCTTGCGAACGGGCGTGTTTTCGTACCTCCGTGTGCGTTACGTGGGTTCGAGCCGGCGTAGGCCCCGCAAAGAAGGGGCGCCGGCGTCTGCGCCAGCCTGTGAGCTGAGGGACCGCCGACGCCTGTCACCGGTCAGCGGTCCCCGGTGCCGGGCCGCGGCGATGGCGGGAGAGCCACGAGGCGGGCCGAGCGCTCTGTCCGCTCTCCGCGGCCCGCGTCGTCTCCCGGCCTGGGCGTGGGAGGCGGTCGTGCAGGCGCTGGCCGCCTCGCCGGGTCACGCGGAAGCGGACGGTCCCGCCTGGTGGCCGCAGCCCGGTCAGCCAGGGGCGCCCGCGACTCGGTGCCAGGAGACCCGCCCGCCACAGAGGGAGCCAGGAAGCCCCTGCTGCTGAGGCCTGCTGGGCCCTCCGCGGGCTGGGACCTGTGGGCTGGGGTTTTCCGGGCCTTGGGGGGGCGGATCTGGAAGCAGGCGCAGAGCTGCGCAGGCCACCCTTCCCTGTCCCCTCCTCCCGCCACAGTCACACGCCCGCCATCCTTCTAAGTGCATGTGCAGGCAATGGACCTGTGCCCAGAGAAACAGGAGCATGCTGGTCCAGGAGCCCCAGCCCTCCCTCACTGCGTCCCTCCCCGCCTCCCCTTGGCCCCCAGGCTGTGGCCTACCTGAGGTCGCAGGCTGTGCGGTGTTGCACTGGTTACCCGTGGCACTCCTCCCAGTGGGCAGCATCTGGCAGCGCAGGCGGCTGCTAGGTCAGGGGGACTGGAACAACAACAGATTGGTGGTGAAACCACTCGCCGAGGTGGAACGGAAGCGGATTTGGGGTGGCGGTGGTTGGGAACCCGGGGCTGCTGGCTGTGGAAGGTTGAGACGAAGCGGGCATGGCCTGTGTGAACGGGGGCAGAGCAGGCGAGCGTGCGATGTGCAAGCCTGAGCAGAAGGGAACGAGAGGCGGTCAGCCGCGTCCGGGCTGTCCGGCCACGAGTCAGATGAGGACAGGACAGGCACGTGGCGGGTCGAGGGTGTGTTCGTGGAAGGTGGGGTGCGGTGCATGGCGAGGAAGTAGAGGCTGCGAGTATAGACGGCCGTTCTGGGAGGACTTCTGCTATGCACAGGTTTGGAGAAGGCCGCCGCAGGAGCTGGAGGCCTGTGTGGGGGCTCCCCCCCCACCCCGGGGGGGGGCGGGGGGAGCGGTCCTTGTCCCTGCCCTGAGGGAGACACAGGTGTGGCTCTCTGCAGAGGGGACCACCTACTCCGGGGGGACGGGAGGGAGGCTGCCTGAGGAGGAGCAGGACAGAGCCAGGCGCCGGAGTGAGCCAGAGGGCTAGGCCCCAGAGCACAGCTGAGGGCGGCTCGGCCGGAGAGACAGAGGGAAGGCAGCCGGTCTGGGCGTGCGGACAGGCAGGACGGTGCATTGGGAAGGGGGTGAACATGAGGCAGCCTTGCTGGTCACGGGGCCTTGTCTTTGAGAGTGGATGTGGTTTCTTCAACAGGAGAATGCCGTTGAGGCCAGGTTTATGTACTTCAGGAACTGGGAGCAGAGATGAACCGGAGAAGGTGGTACTCAGGGGCTCAGGGTAGAGCCCCAGGCCCGATGATGATGATGACGGGCAGCCACTGTTTGTAACTGTCCTGTTAGGTGTCATGTACTGGGCTAGGCGCCCTTGGCACCTTGTCCCCGATCCTCGCAGCCACGCTGGAGACGGAGGCTCCGTGAGGTACCGGGACCCAGCTGAGGTTAAGGCCCGGGGCCCCGCTCTTCCCACTGCACAGCTCTGTCCTCCCGTGAGGAGGGCGGACCCGCCCCCCCAATCCAGGTGCAAGGGCAGGGGGTACATGCACTCAGATCCCCTGGCAGTCATGGGCCATCTGTCTCTTCCTCGGCACCTCCTTCTCAGGTACGGAGTGAGGTGATGGTAGCGCTGCTGTAGCGGGTGATTTGAGGATTGAATCCTCTGGTGTGTTGTTCGTGCTCTTCCCCTGTGCCTGGCATAGAGGCAGTGCGTGCGCCCCGGGACCAGTTGTTCCTGCTCTTGTATTTCCTTTCTCTAGGCTCGGGTCGGGGTTGGGGGTGTCTGTTGATAGTGGAGAGCAGTGGGGCAGGAAGGCGTCCGAGGAGGGTGGCACCCAAAGGGGCCGGGGCCATCTGAGATCGCGGGGCGCCCCCAGCGCTGAGCCGAGGTTAGATACCAAGGATTTGTGCTCCGCCGCCCCGGGACAGGAGCCCGGGGATCTGCAGTGTCTCGGCGGTGGCAGGGCCAGGGACCCGAGTGGGTTGGCAGGAGAAGAAGCGAGGCCCGGGACTGGCCCTGTCTGTGCTGGGAGGGGGCTAGAGCCAGCTTTCCGAGTCGTGAAACCCAGAGGCCCGTCCCCCTCTGTCCTCTCCTGGGGCTCCGTGGCCTCTGTTGTAGCACTGACCACGTGCTGTCCCGGCCGTGCCTTTCTCTAGCCGTCTGCGCCATCGTCCGAGAGCTCGCCCAAGACTCCATCTGATGGACACGTCGTCCTGATCCCCGGCCCCTTCCTTTGGGCCTGTCGGTTGACTGTGTCGTGATAGGAAGAAGGAGCCAGGGCTCTCGGCTCCCCCACCGCCCAGGTCAGTAGGCAACCCCGGGGGACACTGGGGCGAGGCCTTGCCCGCAGGTCATGAGCTTGGAGCGCTGGGCATGATGCTCATTGACGTTCGTGGTTCCGTGTCCCCGCAGGCCAGGGGAGGCCCCAGGAGCTGTAGGGAGATGCAGTTCGGCTGCCTCTCCTTCCGGCAGCCTTACGCAGGTTTCGTCTTAAACGGGGTCAAGACCGTGGAGACGCGTTGGCGTCCTCTGCTGAGCGGCCACCGGAACTGTACCATCGCCGTCCACATCGCCCAGAGGGACTGGGAAGACGCCGCGTGGAAGAGGCTGCTGGTGGAGAGGCGGGGGATGGCCCCCGCTCAGATTCAGGCCTTGCTTCGGGAAGGGGAGAAGTATGGCCGTGGCGTGATAGCTGGCAAGTGATGATAGGCCAGATGCTGCTCAGACAACCTCCAGGGGCTAACGCCGCGGGATCTAGCTCGGGAGTTTTGTGGCTTGTTTTCTTTCGAACTGCTTGGTGTGTGAGCCGAGCGACACACCGTTCAGAGGGGCAGCAGGGGGCCGTGGGCTGGGGGTGGGGGAGTTGCCGAGGTCCCACGACCTCAGGGGGACCCTGCGTCCGCTCTGGGCCTCGGTTCCCATTTTCGATCTGAGAGGCAGGGACAGCTTCCGAGTCTCCACGTGGCACTGGCCTGTGCGTGTGTATGTGTAGAGCCGTGTGTTTGCGCGCGAGTGTGTGTGCGTCCGTGTGTGCGTGCGCGTACATGCGGCAGAGACCATGGGAGGCGGAGACCGCGGTACCCGGCGTGGGTTGGGGTAGCCTCCAGATTCAGGCTGTTGCCTGGCTTCGTGGGCGGATGCCCCACCCCCACCGTCCCCGCATCCCAGCTAAGTTCCCTGCGCCCTGGGTGGGTCAGGTCCCACCGCCGCACCTGCCACCTGCCAAAGTGCTCGGGGACCTGATGGCCTGTTCCCCCCGGCGTCTGGAGCCCTTCTGACCTCCGCCTGCTGCCCTGAGCAGTCTGGCTGGGACCAGCCCATTGCTTGGGTGTGGTCGTTGAGGACAAGGCCCTCCACTTCTTTGTCTCCGTCCCTCGGCCTCACCCGGAATTCCCTGAACACAGTTTGGCACGTCGCAGATGCTCGGCCAGAGCGGCCCAGTGTACTCCGTGGCCCCTTGGGGAGACCCTCGTGGTCCCTGGTGGTTGTAGCTTTCAATAACCGTGTTCTCCATCAGGCGGGCCTCGGTTTCTGGAAGGAAAAACCAGTGCGCGCTTCTCCTTGTGCACAGGGCTTGTTGACGTTGGGGAAACGTTGCCGTGCCCAGAGGACTTAGCTCCCGATGAGGTCGTGGAACTGGAAAATCGAGCTGTGCTGACTGGCCTGAAGCAGAAGTACCTCACGGCGCTTTCGAACCCCAGGTGGTTGCTGGAGCCCATCCCCAGGAAAGGCGGAAAGGATCTCTTCCAGGTAGACATCCCAGAGCACCTGCTCCCCTCGGGGCAGGAGGCCTGAGGGGCGTGCAGGGTTACGGAGAACCCCAGCTAAGTCATGACCGGTGAGGTGACCATCGTGCCGCAGGCGGGGACCGCAGCTCTGGTCTGGCTTGGCCCTGCCGCGGAGAGCGCTGCCGCTGCGTGCTGTTCGTGGGCACGGATTTCTCCGCTCCCGTGCGGGGGACGGGCCGGCGGGACTTTCCCTGTGAGCTGCCCGTCTGGGCTCCTCGACGGGCTCGAGGACTCGGAGCTTCAGGAGACAGGGAAAGCTGCCGTAAAGGCCTTTGCACCACGACTAATTTGGGTTGCACAAAGAAATACGTTTTGGGGCGCCTGGGTGGCTCAGTTGTTACGCGTCTGCCTTTGGCTCGGGTCATGATCCCGGGGTCCTGGGATCGAGCCCCCTGTCGGGCTCCATGCTCCACGGGGAGCCTGCTTCTCCCTCTGCCCCTGCTTGTGTTCCCTCTGTGTCTCTCTCTGTGAAATAAATAAATAAAATCTTAAAACAAAAAATGCGTTTTGAGAGAACTGGTTAGTGTCTCCCCCGCTCTTTGTTCTGGTCAAAAGTCAGAGAGCATTTGAACAGCGTCCAGGGGATGTTGTGGGAAGGCTGGGAGTGGGCACTGAAGGAAGGCCCGGGAGGGAGTGGCCAGCCACGGACGGCCCCGCTCACGGTGACGAGGACCTAAGCCTGAGAAACAGAGCGCCCATCCGTCCTCGCAGATGACTCTTGCTCTGTTGTGAAAGCGTCCCTTGGCCCATGAAGGGTGCGTGTTACACACGTGGCACGGCTGCTTCGTGTGCAAGGGAAGGATCCTAAATACAGCCCTGATGGAAAAGTGACAAGTTGTGCTGTTTGTTTTGTGGGAAATCTCTTGTTGTTGGCTTTTGTGTGTTCCTTAGCGAAGGTTCTAGTGGTTGCTACCTATGAGGATGATGGGCCACCCCCGCCCCCCCACCCCGCCACCCCACCACGCCATCGACTGGAATGGCCTGTGTCTTCTGAGCTTGACTAAAGGGGTCCTACGTCCCTGCTTTTCGGTGGGCCACCTTGGAAGGCCCCTGGCCCCCGCGCTAGAAGCGCTCAGCTGCTGATCAGAAACTCGCCCTGGCATCCCAAGGGGACCCACGAGGAAGGCCCCTCCTGGCTCAAGCTGCGCGAGCGCCGGAGAGGGGGGCGGTGCCAAGGTCAGGAGCGAGGCTGTTGTCTCTCCTGACCGGCAGGCGAGGCTCAGGCGACCAGATCTTCCTGGGCCTGCCTCAACACTCCCCAGCCAGCTCCTTGGCCGAGTGGGTGAAAATGCTGCCGCTTCAAAGCAAAGAGGACCCACGGGGGCCAGACCCGGTCCTGGGCCAGGATTCCTAGCCTCCTCGGGTTTATCCGATGAGGTGTGCGTGGTGTCGCAAGTTAGAAAGAACACAGACTCGCCATTGTCATTGTTTATTTACTCCTGCGGAGTTTTGCTTTTCTTTATTAAGGCCGGGAATAGAGTCAGGGTTCCACAATGGTGATTTTTATCTGTCGCCCGTGGCCTGTGAGCTTAGGGAACCGGGTCGTCCTTGAAGTGTTCACAGAGTACACACTTGTAATCTGAGGAACCCTCCTCCTCCTCATTCTCACTGGGGGCCTCGTTTGGGGACATGACAGAAAGGCCAGCCAGCAGGATGGAATAGCAGGTGTTGTACAGCGACATCAGCAACCCGTCATCTGGGTAAGCCGGGAGGGCGGTGGGCAGCTCCCCCGCGCCGTCCCTTCTGGCAGTAGCCAGGGGCACAAACATCACATTCCTGGAGGTGCCCTCCCCACTTGGGCCACCCTGCTCACTTGGGCCATGATTTTCCATGGCACTTCTGGCTACGCTGCTCAGGGACCAGATACTGGAGAAGCTAAAGGACTGGGTGCCGCTGGGTCCCTGAACGTTTGGGGCTTCTCTGGGGCCCGCCTTGTCCTCGTTGCTGGATTCACTGTGATGGAATCGTGGGGAACGTCTTGTCACCGCCGCCACCTGCTTCTTTCTCTTTAGAGGTGTTGCACCGCTTCCTAGCCACCTGGTGCCGGTTCTCGGATCACCTTTCCTCTGAATATTCTCGAGCAGCACGGGCCTGTCTCGCTGGAAGTTGGAGTTGCGGTACATCTGAAACGAGATTCGTCCTTTTAGTCATTCTGGAAGGAAAGAATCGTGTCCTCTGCTGCCGCCGCCGCTGCTACGGCCACCGCGGCCACCACCAGGGCCACCACTACTCCCTGCCCCTCCCCCCCCCCGAGGACATAATGGCCTAGATAATGGCCTAGCTCTACTATGGAGGAGAGGTCCTCTGAGGCTGCCTGCGAGGTTCCTTACGCCCTAGAGCCTGAGCTCACCAACGACACGGCGTGCATAGGTTAACGTGTTCACGCACCTATCTGACGTTCCCTGGCTTCTGTCTAGGCATAGAGAAATACGTTACTAAAAGATTACTAAGAAATTAAACCCTTTCGGGAGATCCTTCATCTGGGTCTACTAGGAAGCTGTTGGAAGGACAGAAGACGGGGGCGGGGGAGACGCGAGGACTTTCTACTTTACCGTCATCCTCCCGTTCCCAGGGGCGCGAACCGAAGGGCTGTCTGGGCGTATTTTGCTGAACCCGTACAGGTTCATTAGGCAGATGAACCCCTTCAAGCTGTCAGTGTCAAAGATTCTCTCTGGGCCCCTCCGGTGGAGAATCTCCCTCTGGAAAAGCTCTTCATCGATGATCACGGTGTCGCCGTCGTCATTCCAGCGCACGGACGTGAAGGCGTCGTCCTCCACGATGCTCCAGAGCTTTCTCGGGAAGGAAAGCCCGAGAATGTTTTGTCCCACATTGGCGGCACCCAGGTTTGGGGCCTCTGGCTGTGGGTTGTCTTGGGGATCTGGATCTCGGCTCACAGCCGGGTCCTCGTGCTTCTCTAAAACCTCCCTGGAATCCAAATTTGGACCCAGGGAGGAAGTCGATGGGACCGCTGTGGCTGACTCTCCGTCACCAGGCGGAGCCAGCTTGACCGGGCGTATCTCGTCGGTACTCTGACTAGCCATGGCGCTAAGTCTAGATCAGGAGCATTTTCACCCCAAGACCGTCTCACTTGACTCTCGAGTCAGAAATGCCTTCGGCCGGTACAGGGGTGCCCCATATACACTGTCCCCCAAATTCTGGAGTCTCGTAGTCGGGCAACCGGGTGCCTGAGTCATCGCCCCCTTTATTTGTCATGTGATGTCACAAAGGCGGCTCTGAGCTGGTCTGGAGAGGGAGCCCTGGCCAAGTGTGGGGCAGGGGAGGGGTACAGGCCCCTAGCTTCTCTCTTTTCTACAAGTACACAAAAGTATGGTTTGAGTTCCCCAGGAAGGCTCCTGTCTACAACCAGGCACAATGCCTCCCGGGCCCAGGCCCTGGATGGGTAGAGAAACCACAATCCTAGGTGCACTCCCACTCCCTGAGGACCGGCGGCGGGGGGCGGGGGGGGACCTGTTGGTGGCCTCTCTGATTAGCTCAAGGGCCAGGCCCTGGTTAGCCCTGGCTTGGCTACCACCACGTCGGCCTGGGTCAGATGGGCCCTTGGGAGACTGTCTCTCTCAGAAGATGGCAGCCCCTAGCGGTCTGGTTGGCCTAGTCTCAGTTGGTAGCCCTCCCCCTTCTTCCTGCCCCCCCCCCGCACTTCCTGCTTTGGTCTCTTCCACCTGCTCCTGCTGGTTAGTTGGTCCTGCTCAGATGGGCCTGAACCAAGAACCCTGTTTCCTTGCCCCTGGGTCAAATTGTCCCCGGAGTAGGGCTGTGCGAGAGCAACGGTGAGAGCGTTGCTCTCGTTCCTCAACCTCAGTGTTACCCACAGCACCTCAGACACACTGCTAACCCAGAGCTCCGGCTTTGTCGGTGACTGGCCGCCGCCTCTGCCGAGCTTGAGGGTCTCCTGTTGAGCTCTGCTTGTCCCCAGATCTCATCCCTCGCCAGATCACGATGGGATTGTCTTTAGTCTCCGTTTGTTCCCTATAGGAACTGTCCTCGTGGCCCAAGATGTGCTCACTTTGGGGACACTTGTGCTCGCCCTTTGCACATGTCCTCCCGCGGACAGGCCGATTCAGCCTCCCTTGAGGCTGCCTCGAAAGCCCTCTCTCCTTTCTTCAGTGGAGTGGTTTGGCTTCAGCTCTCCCAGATTTCTGGCCACCCGCTTCCAAATTGGATCTCCCTTGGCACTTCCCCTTTTAATTACTTGATTTTGAGGTTCAGCATATAGTCTGTTCTGTGGAAACAAAGCATTTCACGGACCCACGGCCATGCCAGCCCTGCTCCCCTTGCCCCGAGCCCACCCCCACCCCGACTCCTGTGGTCCCTCTCCTGCCATGACCTTGATGGTAGATACAGTGAGTAGTGTCGTTTGCTCTGCGGTTACTTTTCCAAGGGCCTGTTGTATACAGACTCACTCCCCAGGAAAACTCCTCCTTGTTTAGCTCGCCGTGACCAGAGGAAGCCAATATGCAGTATCTGAAAATAGAGGAGAGTCTGGGTGTGGGATGGGACACAAACCTAAATGAAAGTCATCTTCACCATAGATGAGAGGATGGGACGGTGGTTGGAGGGATACATGCTCCCTAGCCACCTGGACAGCTTTGTTCTCAATCTCCGCTCTGGTGCCGTGGAAAGGCCCCCGCCTGCAAGGATCCTAGCTCCTTGAGCCAGCTCTGCCACCAAGGAGGGTCATTCGCCCTCTCTGAGGGTCAATGCTTTGTGTCTAAATGGGGAGCGCCAAGAGGGTTCGGGAGAGGGTCTCCCGGGGGGACTTTCCGTCCAAGGGCTGGGACCCTCGATGGAGCCCCCAGGTCTAGAATCGGGCTGGCTTCGTGGTCTCCGGGCTTCTTGACAGTTTACCAAGTGTTCATTCCAGAAGTCAGTGCGTGCTGTGGGGGCCTGCCACGAGAGGCTAAGGATTTACACGGGAGCTTAGAAAAGGGCCACCATTTAAAAGCCATTGGCGGCTTCTCAGAAGGGGGCTCCTAGAGTCTCTGGTTAAACAGCCCAGCTTCCTTCAGTTGCGTACCTAAGAATTTTCTCCTCAATGAGCTCTTTAAAGAACGAAAATGATATTTTGCCGTGGCCTTTGCGAGCCCCTGCGCTCTGCTGTTTACTTAGAGGGACCGGACCGTGGTGGTGGTGGGGGGACGTGGGAGCGATGACCAGCCGGGAACCCACAGTCTGGCGCTCCACACCGATCGGGCAGTGATTTGATTTGACTTGTTTTAGGCACTCTCAGGTCCTACGTCTGGTGTAGGACCGTTGCCTAACGTTCTTGCTCTCAAGTCCCCAAATCTCCTCTGGGGCTCAGCATCTAGGACAGCAGGCTCATCTTGTCCCCTGAAGAGGAAATAGCCACAGTGCCGTCTTCAGTCTAGTTGGAGGGCAGGATGGACATTTCAGCCTCCCTCAGCTAAGCCTTCTCAATCCCGGCATTTCCAACCCTAGGACCTGTGGCTGCCACTGCAGACAGTCTTTCTTAGACAGCTTCCATGCTCAAGACCCTTGGAGAGAAATGACTGCTCGTCGGTGCTCCAAAGGCCCCAGAGATGACCGGGGCGGGTGGCCGCCTTACGCGGGGCCAAAGCCCCAGTCAGGCGACTCGGCAGAGCACAGCTGAGGGGGCTGCGAGGACAGCCACCCCGAAGGGGCTCGCCACAGCTTCTGCGCAGCCCTGTGGCCATCGAGAAAGGGGCCGAGCGCTGGGCTATGGGGCCCAAGGCCCGGCGCCTCCGCCAAGCGAGCCTGGCTCTGTGGCCTTGCCTGCCGCCCCTGCCTTCGGGCCTCCGTCCTTCAAGCCGTCCGTTGCTCCCTGGGTCCCGGGAGCTGCCCCCTTCCTGGTCTCCATGCCCGGCAGGCACCGCCCTTCCCCTGCGGTTGGCTCAGGTCCCAGCCGAGGGGACTTTCTCAGCCACGGCTCAGAAGGAACGCATCCGTGGCTGGACACAAGCCGTGAGGCATACGTCGCAGGCCCGCCCTCTCCCGCCCCCCCCCCCCCCCCGGGCCCGCAGCCGCCAGCCCAGAGGCCCTCCGGCGGCTTTCACTCATGGTGTGTGGGGCACCAGCCCCCGGCCCCCGCCGCGGTGCCTGTCAGCACTGCTCTCTCATACACCTGGAGCTCCTGTCAGGGGCGGACCCCGAGCTGCCCCCTCCTGTGGTGCTGCCTCCGTGAGGCCCCCCTCTGGGGCCCGGGCCCCCTCAAGTCTCCCCTCCTGGCGCACCCATACCCGGCCCCCAGCTCCCACATGCAATCCCAGGCGAGATGCACCTGTCTCCCGCTCCAGACTAGGAAGGCGGTCCTTGAGGACAGCAGAGACCACCATGTGAACCTGGTCCCCGAAAGTTCTGTGCCCCCCAGCAGCAGCTGGGCGGGCTTTCGCGTCCTGGAAAACAGCTCTGTGTTGTAACGGGGCAGGAGGAGCCGTCGGCGAGGACACCCGCCTCACCGTGGCCGTGCTGAGCACTCCTGGGGTCTGGGCCATTCACTCGGGACCACGGTCCCTCGGGCAGGTATCAGGAAAGGCCCAGCCGAGGCCGTGGCAGGTGGGGTCAGGGGCCCAGGTTCCACCTGAGCAAGTGGAGCCAGGCCCTTCTGTCTGCCTTGAAGCCATGAAGCCTTCCCCCTCCCCCCCCCTCCGGTACGCTGGGGGGGCAAGCAGCAAAGGACGCTTCCTGGTCTGGTGGTGTCACGTTTCTGTAGCGTCCGAGGCTCAGGGGACAAGGGGAAGCATGTCCTTAGAGGCTAAGCATGGCACGGGGCCGTCGGGTAAAACGTGCCTTTCTAGAGGAGCCACGTGTGAGCTTGGTTCCCAGCCAGCTTCCGTCCCTGGCTGTACACAGGGGGGCCCGGATTCTCCCGGTTCCCGCTGGCTGGCCCTGCGGCAGTCGGCCAGACGCGTCTCCTTCACGGACCTTCTCCCACCGGGAGCCGTGGCGTCACAGTCACTCCACCACGGTCTCTCTCTGCTGTGAACTCTGAAATTCGGAAACAGAACCCGTCTCCTGGCGCGTCCTGCCTGCTGGAGCCCCTGGAAAAGGAGGGCCACGTGGGAGGGAGAGGCAGCCTGCCGAGAGACAGAGACTTTGAGAGACTGGAGAAGCAGGGTTCAGGCCGTGTTCCCAAAATGAGCCAAACGGGTCCTGTGTGCGCGGGCCCCTAGGTGCTGGATTTCATCACAGCAGACTGCCTCCCGTCGGCTCCAACGGCCCCTGGCGCCCAGCTCAAATTTTCTTTCATGTTGACGATTGCCTCAAATGTAGCTCAAAGCGACCGACTTCGGGCCATTCGGAGCCTGCCTGCTTGCCATACCCCACCAGGCCTCACGCCACGTCGGCTAAGAATACAGAAGAGAGAGCTTTGTGGTTCTCAGAGCCCCAGCCGGTCCCCCGAGCTGCTGAGCTGAGCCCCCTCCCCGAGCAGTTCCTTCCCTGCCCTTTGTCCATTAGCCCACGGGGCCGCTGTAGCAAAACGCCACAGCCTGAGCGGCTCAGGCATACGGGACATCGCTCTCTCTCCTGGTGCTGGAGGTGCAAGGTGCCAACACGGTGCCAGCAAGGTGGAGTGAGAGCCCCCCTCTTGGTTCACAGCTGCCACCTTCTCACTGTGTCCCCTCCTGGGGGAAGGGGCCGGGGAACTCTCTGGAGCCTCTCGTACAAGGCGCTCCCTCCCATCCACGAGGCTTCCACCTTCTTGACCTAAACACCTCCCAAAGGCCCCACCTCCAAAGACCATCATGTTTGGTGCCTAGGATTTCAACAGATGTATCTGGGGGAGGGGGGCGGAACTCACTGAGACCGTAGCACTGCCATCCTGCATCGTGCCCCCCCCGCCCCCCGACCGTAAGGCCCTGGGCAGTCTCACGCTGTGAGGGGGCTCCCCTGTAATGGGACTCCGTTCAGGCGCCACCCAGGAGAGCCGCTTGTGTGTTGCTGCCTGTCCTGGTCTTGTCCTCTTCCTGGACCAGCCCCCAATCCCTGGAGCCCCCTGCAGTTTGCTCATGAGCTCTTGGGACATCACAGGTCTGATCCTTAGAGGCTGATGTTGATCCAAGGCGAGGTGCAGGGTTTTCAGCCCAGCTCCGGGGGAGACGCGAAGGAGGGCAAGGCCAGAAAGGCTCGGGAAAGCGTCTGCTCGTCACGGGGACTTGGGCAGCCGCTGTCTGGCCTGGCAGTGTCTCGACTTGCTGCCCGAAAGCCACTGACTTTGTTAGCCCCCGAGCTCCCAAAGCCTAGTTGGCTGCCTTGCACGCTGAGCCCAAAGCTGCAAGCGTACACTGTGGGTGGGCCTGTTCAGCCTCAGCACCAGCTGTGCTGAAAGGAAGTCAGGCAAAGCTCCACGAACAGATCTTGAGCTCTGGGATCCTTGCAGATTTGGGACCCTCCCTCTGGGGTGGGGGGTGGTGGGGGGGTCCCAAATCTGTCCGCACATCTTGGGGGCCGTCCTGGACCGTCGCGGTCCCTTGCAGACGTGCACGATAGAGGGCCTGTTCTCTCCTGCGACCAAGGGAGACAGAGCTGCCCGGGGGCGTGGCATTTCCGACACAGACCAGTGAGTGCACTCCTGACTCGGGATGCCCACGGAAGCCGCACGTCCCCGGGGGGGCCCATCCCTGGGACCGGGAGGCCTCCATGCGCTCTGGACAGATCCAACGCAGACCCCTGTGCCTTGGACTCACCGTGCGGGCCTAGCCTGGCTAGCTGTAGTCTGCAACAAGGACTGCCTGCCTGGGCCCCTCGGCCTGCTCCTGCTGCACCCACCAGGCGGTGAGGGTGTTCACCCAGCCTTCCCGGGAAGGCCTTGCTCTTTCCTCTCCCCCTCACGCGATAAGCGATCGGGATGCAAAGGGTTATGGACACCCGTTTCAAAACCTGCTGGAAAGGGGCGCCGGGGCGGCTCAGTTGGTTAAGCGACTGCCTTCGGCTCAGGTCATGATCTTGGAGTCCCGGGATCGAGTCCCACATCGGGCTCCCTGCTCAGCGGGGGGGACTGCTTCTCCCTCTGACCCTCTGACCCTCTTCCCTCTCGTGCTCTCTCTCACTCTCTCAAATAAATAAATCTTTAAAAAAAAAAATGCTGGAAATTCAAGATGTCGTCATCCTGCCCACCTCTTGACAATGACGAGTCTTTTCGGTTCCCTTCTAGGACAACGCTGGTCTGTGAAAATGCTTTAGACCCTCTTGCACAGGAGCCCTGTAGACAAGAGGGCCTGGGGGAGAAGGGGGGGGGACGAAACAATGCAGTTTGATTACTGAACGGACACGCTGACTTTGGAACCATGGAGGAAAGACGAGCCCTACACCCGGGACGTGCAGGGCAGGGGGAGGGCTCTGTGATCCCGGTTTCCCAGAAGCGCGCCTAGAAGCTTGCCCCCTCCTGAGGAACGCTCCCGTGCTGCCCCTGGAGCGGCCACAAGGCGGGCAATCGAAACGGACAGCCGACGGCCGAGCCTGCGAGCAGCCGGACAGCAGTGTGACACAGCGGGGGTGGCTCCGGCAGCGCGGCCACCGGTCACCTCCCTTCTGCCATTCTCCACCCGGAGACAGCAGCGCGTTCCACAGGCTAAGGGCCCAGTCCTACCAGGCGGCCCACCCCACTCCTGCCCGTCGCAAGCCCTAGGCTCTTCTGGGTGCTCGTGACCAAAAGGCCCTAAAGCAGAGGTTCCCAGGACCCCGTCCGCCGGTGCCCTGAGTGGGCTGGAGCAGCTCACGGAACTCAGGCACACAACTCACTGACGAGACCCCTGGCTCCTTGCCAACGGATGTAGCTTGGGAACAGCCAGACGCGAGAGCTGCGTGGGCCACGGGAGGCGGGCAGGGGTGCGGAGAAGCTTGCATGCCCTCTGAGTGCGCCCCTCTGCCCGCATCTCCATGTCACCCACCTGAAAGCTCTCTGAGCCTGTCCCTTTGGGGTTTTATGGAGGCTCCCCCACTCAATCGGCAGCCCTTCTGCCCTCCCCCCGTGGTCAGGGGGTGGGGGGACTGAAAGGTCCCACCCGCTAACCCCCTAGCTGGTGCACTTGGCAATCAGGCCCCCTCCCTAGGTGCTTCTCAAAGTCACCTCAGGCACGTAACAAAAGACACCTTCATCACTCTCCAGGGTTTGGAATTGCAAGAGGGTTTGGGGAGCTCAGAGCCAGGACTCTGGACCAAGACCAAATATATAGGAGAAATGCATTTTGGTCATTGAATGCCCAACCATATATCTGCGTTATGAATCACATGAACGTACCTACATTTCAACTATCAGGAATCCTGTTGCCGTGAACATGGGTACACAGAGGAGTTTTGACACCCAGCCTTCAAGACCTTAACTGTAGGGGTGCCTGGTTGGCTCAGTTGGTTAGACCGCTGCCTTCAGCTCAGGCCATGGTCCCGGGGTCCTGGGATCGAGTCCCGCATCGGGCTCCCTGCTCATGCGGGAAGTCTGCTTCTCCCTCTGCTTGCCGCTCCCCCTGCTCGTGCTCTCTCCCTCTCTCTCTCTCTCTCTCTCTCCCTCCCTCTGTGTGTCAAATAAATAAATAAAATCTTCAAAAAAAAAAAGACCTTAACTGTACGCCCAGAATTGGGATTGCTGGCTCATACAGTCATTTCCATTTCTAATTTTTTGAGGCCCCGTCACACACTTTTCCAGAACAGCTGTTATCGGGTTACGTTCCCACAAGGGTGTACAAGGGTTCCGATCTCTCCACAGACCCTATGTTGGAAAGGCAACAGAACTCTCTTTCTTGTGCTCAGAATTTCTGAGGCAGTTGAAAGGCAGCAAACACCCTTCCTTCCTGTCACAGGGAGTGCTCTGTCTTCTCCAGGACCAATGGGTATTCTCAGAGCAATTAATCCATTTCAGACTCCGCTCCCACACCCGAGGCACCCCTTCTCCAAGGAGGACCGCTGTCATACCCCAGCGTGCCGGGGACCAGCCGCACAGAAGCCATCACGCCCAGGCACCAGGACTCAGGACACCTCCAACGCAGTGCTCGCCCCGGGAGCCGCCCCCGCTCACCCTGCCTCCGTTTCTTCTGCAGGACTCAGGGCTCCCCTCCCCACCTTCCTGCCAGGACTGCGGCCCCTAGACTCAGTCCCCTGTGGCTGGGACGTGTCCTGCTTCTGCTAGTGTCCTCACTGCTCACGCCCAGGGCCTTCCAGAGAGCAGAACTCAGCCCACGTGTGGGAATCAAGGAGCCAGTGAGCAGGGCTCCCTCTCTGCTGGGAGGACGTCTCCCCTCCACTCTGGAAGAACCAGGCCAACGCAGGAGCACACCGGTGCGTGCCTTTGGTATTCGCGGAATGACGGACAGGAAGGCATCAGAAGCAAGAACCAACAAACTTTTCCTTTTATTTCTCTATTTCCTGACCCCCATCCCTTCCCTCCTCCTTTCTTTCGCCTTTTCAACCCATCGCTAGACCGGTGCCCTGTGATTTTGGTCCGGAGCAGAAACGAGGAGGCAAGGGGTCCCAAATGGTTTCCAGGACATGACAAAACTCTTAACTCTTGAACTGGGTACGGACAAACGCTGCGGGGTGGATGTCACTCACACACTCAGCGGCTGAAACGGATGAAACCTTCTATGGCAAGGAACCCCACAGGGGAGATTTCTCCAGGACACCAAGCTCTGGATGTGGGAGTCATCCCAGAGAACAGCCCCCCCCGCCACCCCCAGGAGGCTCCTGGCCCTGCTTTCTGCTCCCACCCTCCCCGGCCCTGCACTCTTTACGACGCCCAGGGCTCTGTCTTCACGCACACGCGCGCACACACACACGCACACACGCCCCAGGGAAGAACCAACAAGCGGCCTCACTTCACGCCCAGCACCCTGGAGGAGAAGCTGCTGACCCCAGCGAAGCTGCCCCCCGGGGCTCAGGCCCCCTCTCCCTCATCTCTCACAGCCTCTTCAGACAGGGCCAGCGCGGAAGCCAACTGCCCAGGATTGACCCGGAGCAAATACTCCTCCATTTGCAACTGGCTGGTTTCGGCGTGGGCCCTGGGACCCCACAGGAACTCGTAGCGGGCAGGGTCGCTGCCGGGCACCTGCCGGTACTCCACGTACCCTTCCTGCACCCAGACCTTGGTGAGGAGCTCCCTGGGCTCCCCGTAGATGATGTGCTCCTGCCCTGCATACACCCCCACGAACGCCAGCGCTTCCCACATCTCCTCCTCGGGGGCACGGTCATCCTCCACGAGGATCACCCCCAGGACGTAAACCAGGAGGCCGTTCTTGGGCATGCCCTGCTCACCGCTCAGCATCCCGTCACAGGTGAGGCCCAGGACCGGGACCAGGACGTAGGAGTGGTCGCCGGGGTCCACTTCCTTCACATGCACGCCAAAGACCAGCTGCATGCAGTGGGAGGCCCGGCCCAAGATCACAGGGAAGGCATCCTGGGCGTCGTTGCCGATGACCTCCAGCATCTCCGCCTGGCTGGTGGGCTGCTGGCTGCGATACTTGAGGAGCAGGAAGGCCACCAGGTGGGCCGCCTTCAGGTGGAGTGTGGTTTGCAGCGGGGGCGGGGCCGCTCCAGGCTCCAGCCCAGGGCCAGAGCCCTCCTCCTCCGGGGCTGAGCCTGAGATATCTTCAGACAGGCTCCAGGGAGCGGCTGCCCCGGCACTGGGCGGCGGGCAGGCACTCAGAGGGCTCTGGGGAGGGCTTGGAGACCCAGCGGCAGACCCGTCCTCTGGGGTGTCGAGGAACAGGGCAAAGGAAGAGGAGGAGGAGGACCGTGAGGAGGAGGAGGGGGAGGGGGAGGAGGGGGAGAGGAACTCCTCGGCCTCCGCAGCCCAGGACAGCGGTGCGGGAGGCAGGTGCTCGGCCTCTCTCGGGTCCTGAAGCTCTGCCTCCAACTTCTGGAGCTCCTTGCTCTCACCCAGAGGCATGATGACTTCCGTCTGGCGGCAGGCACCCGGTGCGGCCCGGTGGGCGCAGGCGACCCAAAGGCCTGGGAGAGAGACGGAGCGGGAGGAGCCTCGGCTGAGGAAGGGCCCCGTGGCAGCTGTGACAACGGCGACTCCGGGTCTCCGTGCGGGCACTCCCTGGCCTCACAGGGGTCTCTCCCCATGGGCCGCCTGTCCTCTGAGAGACCCAAGGGGGAAGCCAAGGGCCTCCTCCCTCTGCCCTGTGACCTTAGGAGTCCTGCCTGACACCAAGGCCTTCGCCTCCCAGGTCCTGAGTCCCCTGGAGGAGGGAAGGAGGGGGCACCTCAGGGCGCAGACTGGGAGTGCAGCCCAGGGTCCCCGGGGGCAGGCAGGAGGGCTGGGTCTGACTCCGGGAGGTCCCCACTGCGGGACACCGGGTGGGGGGGTCGGGGGGTGAGTGGGGGGGTGGTCCCCACTCGGCGCACTCGGGGGACTCACCTCTGCCCTGGCAGGGCCCGGGCCCCACCCCTCTGCTCGCCTGAAGCAAAAGCCTCAGCACAAGACCACACAGCCCTGAGCCTGAACAGAAGGACGGGAGGGCGGCCCCATCTGACCGCACTGCCCGGGGCCTCCCAGGTTCCCGGGGAAGGGGAGGCTGCCGCGTCCTTGACTCCTGCCAGGGCCCAGGATCCTGCCTCCGCTGACCTGAGTTCAGACCCTCAGACCAAGGCCTTTGCCTCCCTGAGAGCAGGGATCTGGAAGGAAGAAGGGGCTCAGCCCCAGACTGGCCCCGCCCAGAGTTCCCAGGGCTGACAGTGGGGGCAGGCCAGGCTTCTGGGGCGGGTCCCCGCCTCGTTCTGGCAATTGGGGTCCACTCTCTTCCCTCGGGGTCCTCACCTGGGACTCCTGTCACCCAGGTGGGCTTCCTCAGATCACCTGATGCTGTCCTCTCAGAGCATGGTCCTCGCCTCCCTGAGAGCTCCCAAGAGCCTGAAAAGGCACCTTGGATACTGTCATTTATAAGTAAATGTAGGTTTTGCTCTTTGTCCACAGGCGCTGGCTCTCTGCTCTCAAACTCTTGGAATTTCCAAAGTGTGGGGAATGATAAATGTGTCGTTTGTTAATGTCCAGAAGGTGACTTTGGGCAGCACCTTTGAATGGGGGCTGGGTGCCAGGAGAACCAGCCAGGGGGCTAGAGGGTGGGAACTTTCAGTCCCCCCACCCCCTGAGCACAGGAGAGCGCAGAGGGGGGGTAGCCATTGAGTGAGGGAGCCTCCATCAATCCCCAAAGGGACAGGCTCAGAGAGCTTTCAGGTGGGTGACATGGAGGTGTGGGGGGAGGGGCGCACGCAGAGGGCATGGAAGCTTCTCCACACCCGTGCCCTCCCGTGGCCCACGCAGCTCTCACGTCTGGCTGTTCCCGAGCTACATCCGTTGGCAAGCACCCAGGGGTCTAGTGAGTGAGTTGTGTGCCTGAGTTCCGTGAGCTGCTCCAGCCCGTTCGGGGCAGCGGCGGACGGGGTCCTGGGAACCTCTGCTTTAGGGCCTTTTGGTCACAAGCACCCAGAACAACCCAGGGCTGGCCAAGTGACTACCGAATGGTGGGACGGTCTTGTAGGCCCGAGCACCTACTCTGTGGGGAAGCTGCTGCCATCTCTGGATAGAGCCTCAGAGCTGCCTTGAATTCCTAGACTCTTTGTGGGCGGGCGAGACCCACTGTCGTGGGCAACGCCCCCTCCATCTTGCAGTTGGTACCAAAAGGCATCTCCACCACACGCGGTTGTTACCAAAAGGTATCTACACCACATCTCCACCATATGCAAGATCACAAAGGGCTGGCTGTGGGGCCCGGCCCCCCTGTCCTGGGTTGGGGAGACCCTCAATCTCCGAGTAGGTTCCTCTTTCTTCCTGCCAGGGCCTGCCCTTCCTCCCGGCCCCCGACCTGAGACAGAAGCCATGTGCCCCTCAGACCAAGACCTCAGCTCCCCGAGGACTCCCCACCTTCCGGCCCATGGGACAAGTGAGCATGCCACCTAGGGCCACCGCTGACTGTTCCTTCCGGGGCTGACACCAGGGCAGAGGTGGACTCTGTGCAGTCCTTTCTTTTCTGAGATGGGGGCGGGGGTAAGGTCAGCCCTCCTTCAGGGTCCTCGTACGGCTGCCTGGGGGATCCTGGGATCCTCCCTCTGCCGCCTTGATGTTTCCCACCGGCCAAGGGCCTCACGTTCCGGAGAGCCCCCAGGCCCAACCATGCGGCAGAGGAGCCACATCCAGCCATCCCTGCTAGGCCCTCCCTGGGCTGAGAACGGGGAACCTGGACTCTCGTTAAGGTCCCTTCTCTTTCGAAGTGGGGGGAAACGTTCATACCCTCCATCCTCCCAAAGGGTCCTTTTCTTGAGTCCTGGCCGATCTTTGAAGTCTTTTCTCTGCTGACCAGGTATGGCTCCCTCTGTTGAGCTGAAGTCAGCCCTCTGAACAGAATCTCACCTCCCTGACAGCGGCAGGGAGTGGGAGCACCACCCGCAGCCTTCCCTGCCTCTGCCCTCGGAGGGTGCCGAGCGTGGGAGAGTGGGGCCCACTCTGCCTGGATGGGAAATGCCCTCAGCATCCTTCAGGGGTGCATACTGATTCCCATCAGGGCCTGCCACTCTCCCTTCTGACCCACAGCGTCCTGCAGAGCACGTCCCTCAGAACCTGAGGAAAGGTGTGGGACGGCTCCTCAGGGTGCGGCCCAGGCAGCAGAGGCCTGAAGCCCCGGAGCTGACAGTGCGCTGCGTCGGACTTGGGTGCTGAGTGGCCCCGTCTGCGGTGGGACGGGCGAGCCCCTGGCTCCACGCTCAGAGCAAGTACCTCACCTTGACCACTGGCACTCCCCTGCGCCTCCCCTGCTCTGGGACCTTAGAGGCTCCTGCCTCGGACCTAGGCCTCCACTCTGAGCTCGGGAAGCCCCTGGAGGAGAAAAGGAGGAGTCACTTCGGGGTGCAGACACAGAGCAGGGCACACGGGCCCCAGTGGGGCAGGAGGGCTGGGGCGGACTCTGTGAGGTCCCCATCCGTCCAAGCTGGGCGGTCCCCTCCTTGGCCCCTCAGGGGACTGCTATTTCCCCTGGCAGGGCCTGGGCCCCACCCCCGCAGCCTGAGGCCACAGGGTCACAGCAAGACCTCGCAGCCCTGGGACCCCACAGAAGGTAAGCGAGGGGGCCCACCTCTGCCCACGCCTGCCAGAGGTCTAAGGGCTCGTCTCGGGATCCCAGGGACGGCCAAGCTCGGGTGCCGTCTGTGCTGGGATGGGCGCACCTCTCCGTCTAGTCCTAGACCCCAAGGAAGGCCTGGGAAAACTCCCTGTGTTGACCCGAGGCCACCCTCCTGGTACCGAGGCCTCATCCCTGGGAGACGCCAGAAGGAAAAGTCAGGAGACACAACTTGGCCCACCGATCGCCCGTCTCTCCACGGCTGGCAGCAGCCGCAGGGTAGGCCCGGGCCCTAAGGATCCTGCTGTGGGAGGCAGCCCCTCATTTCTCATCTCCCCATCAAGGACTCCTGCCCCGCCCGCCGCCCCCCCCCCCCGGCCCCAGGCCCAGAGCCAGAGCCAAGGCCCCTGACTCCTCTGCTACCTGAGTCCAGGTCCTCAGCCCCAGGCCCTCCCCTCCCTTAGACCAGGGAGCTGGAGAGGAGGAGGGGTTCAGCCTGACAGGCCCCACCCAGGGTTCCCAGGGCTGCCAGGTAGGGGCTGCACCGATTTCGGGGCCATCCCCTCCGTGTCCCGAGGGGTGCGGTGGGAGCCACTTACCCCTCCCTCAGGGGGTCCCCACACTGACTCTTGGCAGGAGCAGGGACTCCTGTGTGTCTCCCAAGTGGGCTTCCCCAGATGACCTGACTCCGACCTCTCCCAGCATGGTCCTCACCCTCCTCTCGGAGGGTGAGGAGGCAGCACTCCACGCCCTCCCCCTGCACCCCACCCAATTCACAAAGAGCTGAGATCGGGGTCGGCCCCTCTGTCCTGGGGTGGGAGTCCACTCTTTGTCCGCAAGGTGCTCCTGTTTACTTTCGGCGGGACCTGGAACTATCCCTTCTTCTAACCCCAGGATGCATCCTGCAGGCCAAGGCCACCCACCCGCTGAGACCCAGAGGAGATAGTGGGGCCCTTACTTTTCTTGACACCTGGCCTGGCCTCGCAGGACTGACCACTGGGGCAGGACTTCATTGGGAACCTTGTGTCTGGGTGGGTGTCTGCTCAGGCCTCCCTCAGGGTCTTGGGACTCCACCCTCTGCTGACCTGAGGCCCGACTCCTCAGACCAAGGCTCACCTCCTTCAGACCCGGGCTGCAGACGTCAGTCAATACCTCAGCTGCTCCCCCCCACCTTGGGGCACATGGAAGAAGGAGCCCAAGGGCAACAAAATCATTGTCTGTTTCAGGCTCTATGGTCTTCGGCTCTCAGCCGGCCTCCCTCCTGGTCTCCAACAAGACGTGGGGCCCTGCCCTCTGCTGTCCCGAGTCCTTTCCCCTCTGACCGCCCCGCACATCCCTGAGATCCAAGGCCAAATTCGGGGGTGCGCCTCAGGCGGACGGCTGCTCCAGAGCCTCCCGTCTATGACTCTGTTCTGGGGTCCAGGGCCCCCTCAGTTCTCCCTCAGTGTTCTCACCTGGATTCCAGCAGGAACGGAGCCCTCCCTGCTGCTGACCTGAAGACCTGCCTCCTACCCCAGCCCCCAGCCTCTCTGAGACCCGGATGTGGAAGTCTGGACACGCCACTCGTCCTCCTCCCGCTCAGGGGCCTCCCAGGACTGATTCCCTACTGGGTCCAGGGTCCTTCATTCCTCCCTCTGCTCCTCACCTTGACTCCTGACAGAACCTGGGCCCTCCTCCCCCCGCACCCCCCCCCCCCCCCCGGCCTGCCAACTAGAGGCCCTGCTCCTTACACCAGACCTCCGGACTCTCTGAGACCCAGCACCTGAAGGCGGCACTCGCGACGTATCCCCATGGACCCCAGAGAGCTTCCGGGACAGACACTATGGCCCACCGTCTGGGAGACCTCCTCTGTCCTTCCCCAGAGTTCATACCTTGACTCCGGTTACTGCTGGGCCCTCTCCTCTGCCCACCCGACGGAGGCCCCGCTCCTTCCTCCAAGGACCCACCGCCTGGGAGACCGGATGCGAATATCCGGACTCACCACGTGCTCCCATCCGCCCCCGCCCCCCCCCCCCCCCCCCCCCCCCCCGTCACGGACCTTCCAGGACCGAGGCTGTGCTGGGGTCCAGGGTCCCTCAGTCCTCCCTCGGCATCCTCACCGTAAAGCCCAGCAGGACCTGCGGCCTTCCCTCTGCCCAACGGAGGGAGGCCCTGCTCCTTCGGCCACGGCCCCAGCGTCTGTGAGACCCGGATGCGGAAGTGCGGACTCACCACGTGCTCCCATCCACGCCGCCACGCCCCCCCCCCGTCACGATCTTCCAGGACCCAGGCTGTGCTGGGGTCCAGGGTCCCTCCCTCCTCCGTCTGCATCCTCACCGTGAAGCACAGCAGAACCTGAGCCCGGCCCTCTGCCCAACGGAGGGAGGCCCTGCTCCTTCGGCCACGGCCCCAGCGTCTGTGACACCCGGATGCGGAAGTCCGGACTCGGCACGCCGCTCCCCTCTCCTGCCCCACGTAGCCCACCCCGGAACCCATCTGCGCCCCACGTGCTGGCACCCTAAGGGACCCCTTCCTGTGGGGTCCGGATGTGACGAGCGCCGACTTCCGCCTCGGAGGCCTGAGAGACGCCGGGACCTCCGTGAGTGGGAGGACGGACCTCGGTCGGGAGACGCCAGGCGTGCAGGTAGACGCACCCGTGAGGGAGCACAGAGTGCGGGGTCCCCCAGGAGCCAGGTCGCCATGCCGGCAGCCCCGAGCGACCCCGCCAGGGGACAGCGTCGTCCCGCTGAGCCCCTCCCGCCGCGGCCCGGGGCACTGGACAGGGGTCCCCAGATGGACGGGCCCGGGCCCTCCCTGGAGCGGGTTGCGGGGGGAGAGGGAGGACTGTGGGGGCCACTGCTCCCCGCTCAGGTCCAGCCACTCGGGCCCTGCCGCGGCCCGGCCCTGGGGGCCCCCCCGGGGAGGGTGGCCACAGGTGGGTGCGTCCGGTGAAATGCGCGGCGGGGGTCTGAGGGAGCTGAGGACCTGGGTCAGAGGGGAAGGGTGCCAGGTCGGGACGGGGCAGGGGCACAGGCAGCCCCAGGGAGTCCGAGTGGTGCCGGGGTGGGGATCGATCGGGGGCAGGACCGAGGGACTCAGGAGCCCAGGACAGAGGGGACCTCACCGAGGTCGGGCCCCAGGGTGAGTCCGGGAAGGCCGCAGGGCGGGAAGGGGCCACGCGGCCAGTGCGGCGGACTGCTGCATCCGGGTCTCCCGAGAGTCTAGGGGCCTTGGCAGAAGGGGCAGGGCCTCCCTCGGGTGGACAGACGGCGGGCCCCGGTCCTGCTGGCTTCACGCTGAGGATGCAGAGGGAGGAGTGAGGGACCCTGGACCCCAGCACAGCGTCAGTCAGGGAAGGTCCCCGGGGTAGGGGGGGAAGGGAGCACGTGCAGAGTCCGCACTTCCGCATCCGGGTCTCAAAGACGCTGGGGGCCTTGGCGGGAGGATCAGGGCCTCCATCTGGTCGGCAGCTTTTCGGTGAGGATGCAGAGGGAGGAGTGAGGGACCCTGGACCCCAGCACAGCGTCAATGCTCGAAGGTCCGTGAGGGGGGGGAGGGGGCGGCGGATATGGGAGCACGTGGTGAGTCTGGACTTGTATATCCAGGTATCAAAGACTCTGGGGGCCTTGGCAGAAGGGGCTGGGTCTCACACGCCTGGACAGAGGGCGGGCCCCGGTCCTGCTGGCTTCACGCTGAGGATGCAGAGGGAGGAGTGAGGGACCCTGCACCCCAGCACAGCGTCAGTCAGGAATGGTCCGCGGGGGAGAGGCGGGCGGGTTGGTAGCACCTGGTGAGTCCCGACTTGCACATCCAGGTCTCAAAGACTCTGGGGGCCTTGGCAGAAGGAGCAGGGCCTCCCTCAGGTGGGTAGAGGGCCGGGCTCAGGTCCTGCTGGGCTTCGTGTTAAGATTGCGGAGGGAGGAGTGAAGGACCCTGGACCCCGGCACAGCGTCAGTCAGGGAAGGTCCATTGGGGGGAGGGGGGTGATTGGAACCTGTAGTGAGTCTGGACTTCCGAATCCGGGTCTCAGAGAGACGGAGGTGAGGGCCCGATGAAAGGAGCAGATGCTCACGTGGGCAGAGGGGAGGGCCCTGGTCCCCCAGTGGCGGGGGGTGGCGTGCAGAGGCCAGGGTTAAACCCTGTGGGAGGACAGAGGGGAGCCCTGCAGAAGCCCACCCATGAGGTCAGTCTAGGGAGGCCCCCCTGGGCGGGATGGGGACACGTGGCCAGTGCGGCCGGACTTCTGCATCTGAGTCTCCCGAGAACCTGGGGTCCTTGGTGGATCGAAGGAGCAGGGCCTCCCTCAGCGGGGCAGAGGGGCAGGCCCAGGTCCTGTTGGGCTTTACGCTGAAGTTGCAGAGGGAGGGCTGAGAGACCCTGGACCCCAGCCCGGAGTCAGTGGGAAATGGAGACGTGGCCGTGGATGAGGACGTGCTGGCTCCTCCCCCTTTTCTCGGAGCTCTCAGGGTGCTGAGGACCATGCTGGGAGAGGTCGGGGTCAGGTCATCTGGGGAAGCCCATCTGGGAGACACACAGGAGCCCCTGCTCCTGCCAAGAGTCAATGTGGGGACACCCGGGGGAGCAGTGAGTGACTCCCAACCCACCCGTCGGGACCAGGAAGGAGGGCCCAGAAGTCTGTGCCACCCCTACCTGGCGGCCCTGGGAACCCTGGGTGGGGCCTGTCAGGCTGAGTCCCTCCTCCTCTCCAGATCCTTCCTCTCAGGATGGGGAGGGCCGGGGCCTGAGGGTCTGCACTCAGGTAGCAGAGGACGCAGGTGCCCTGGCTCTGGGTCTGGCCCTGAGGTGGGGGGCAGATGAGAAATGAGGGGCTGCCTCCCACAGCAGGATCCTTAGGGCCCGGGCCTACCCTGCCGCTGCTGCCAGCCCTGGGGAGATGGGCGATCGGTGGGCCAAGTTGTGTCTCCTGAATTTTCCTTCTGGCGTCTCCCAGGGATGAGGCCTCGGCACCAGGAGGGTGGCCTCGGGTCAACACAGGGAGTTTTCCCAGGCCTTCCGTGGGGTCAAGGACTAGACGGAGAGGTGGGCCCATCCCAGCACAGACGGCACCCGAGCTTGGCCGTCCCTGGGATCCCGAGACGAGCCCTTAGACCTCTGGCAGGCGTGGGCAGAGGTGGGCCCCCTCGCTTACCTTCTGTGGGGTCCCAGGGCTGCGTGGTCCTGCTGTGACCCTGTGGCCTCAGGCTGCGGGGGTGGGGCCCAGGCCCTGCCAGGGGAAATAGCAGTCCCCTGAGGGGCCAAGGAGGGGATCGCCCAGCTTGGACGGATGGGGACCTCACAGAGTCCGCCCCAGCCCTCCTGCCCCAGTGGGGCCCGTGTGCCGTGCTCTGTGTCTGCACCCCGAAGTGACTCCTCCTTTTCTCCTCCAGGGTCTTCCAGAGCTCAGAGTGGAGGCCTAGGTCCGAGGCAGGAGCCTCTAAGGTCCCAGAGCAGGGGAGGCGCAGGGGAGTGCCAGTGGTCAAGGTGAGGTACTTGCTCTGAGCGTGGAGCCAGGGGCTCGCCCGTCCCACCGCAGACAGGGCCACTGAGCACCCAAGTCCGACGCAGCGCACTGTCAGCTCCGGGGCTTCAGGCCTCTGCTGCCTGGGCCGCACCCTGAGGAGCCGTCCCACACCTTTCCTCAGGTTCTGAGGGACGTGCTCTGCAGGACGCTGTGGGTCAGAAGGGAGAGTGGCAGGCCCTGATGGGAATCAGTATGCACCCCTGAAGGATGCTGAGGGCATTTCCCATCCAGGCAGAGTGGGCCCCACTCTCCCACGCTCGGCACCCTCCGAGGGCGGAGGCAGGGAAGGCTGCGGGTGGTGCACCCACTCCCTGCCGCTCTCAGGGAGGTGAGATTCTGTTCAGAGGGCTGACTTCAGCTCTACAGAGGGAGCCATACCTGATCAGCAGAGAAAAGACTTCAAAGATCGGCCAGGACTCAAGAAAAGGACCCTTTGGGAGGATGGAGGGTATGAATGTTTCCCCCCACTTCGAAAGAGAAGGGACCTTAACGAGAGTCCAGTTTCCCCATTCTCAGCCCAGGGAGGGCCTAGCAGGGATGGCTGGATGTGGCTCCTCTGCCGCATGGTTGGGCCTGGGGGCTCTCTGGAACGTGAGGCCCTTGGCCGGTGGGAAACATCGAGGCGGCAGAGGGAGGATCCCAGGATCCCCCAGGCAGCCGTACGAGGACCCTGAAGGAGGGCTGACCTTACCCCCGCCCCCATCTCAGAAAACAAAGGACTGCACAGAGTCTACCTCTGCCCTGGTGTCAGCCCCGGAAGGAACAGTCAGCGGTGGCCCTAGGTGGCATGCTCACTTGTCCCATGGGCCGGAAGGTGGGGAGTCCTTGGGGAGCTGAGGTCTTGGTCTGAGGGGCACATGGCTTCTGTCTCAGGTCGGGGGCTGGAAGGAAGGGCAGGCCCTGGCAGGAAGAAAGAGGAACCTACTCGGAGATTGAGGGACTCCCCAACCCAGGACAGGGGGGCCAGGCCCCACAGCCAGCCCTTTGTGATCTTGCATGTGGTGGAGATGTGGTGTAGATACCTTTTGGTAACAACCGCGTGTGGTGGAGATGCCTTTTGGTACCAACTGCAAGATGGAGGGGGCATTGCCCACGACAGTGGATCTCACCCGCCCACAAAGAGTCTAGGAATTCAAGGCAGCTCTGAGGCTCTATCCAGAGATGGCAGCAGCTTCCCCACAGAGTAGGTGCTCGGGCCTACAAGAACGTCCCACCATTGGGTGGTCACTTGGCCAGCCCTGGGTTGTTCTGGGTGCTTGTGACCAAAAGGCCCTAAAGCAGAGGTTCCCAGGACCCCGTCCGCCGCTGCCCCGAACGGGCTGGAGCAGCTCACGGAACTCAGGCACACAACTCACTCACTAGACCCCCGGGTGCTTGCCAACGGATGTAGCTCGGGAACAGCCAGACGCGAGAGCTGCGTGGGCCACGGGAGGGCACGGGTGTGGAGAAGCTTCCATGCCCTCTGAGTGCGCCCCTCCCCCCACACCTCCATGTCACCCACCTGAAAGCTCTCTGAGCCTGTCCCTTTGGGGATTGATGGAGGCTCCCTCACTCAATGGCTACCCCCCTCTGCGCTCTCCTGTGCTCAGGGGGTGGGGGGACTGAAAGTTCCCACCCTCTAGCCCCCTGGCTGGTTCTCCTGGCACCCAGCCCCCATCCAAAGGTGCTGCCCAAAGTCACCTCCTGGACATTAACAAACGACACATTTATCATTCCCCACACTTTGGAAATTGCAAAAGTTTGAGAGCAGAGAGCCAGCGCCTGTGGACAAAGAGCAAAACCTACATTTACTTATAAATCACAGTATCCAAGGTGCCTTTTCAGGCTCTTGGGAGCTCTCAGGGAGGCGAGGACCATGCTCTGAGAGGACAGCATCAGGTCATCTGAGGAAGCCCACCTGGGTGACAGGAGTCCCAGGTGAGGACCCCGAGGGAAGGGAGTGGACCCCAATTGCCAGAACGAGGAGGGGACCCGCCCCAGAAGCCTGGCCTGCCCCCACTGTCAGCCCTGGGAACTCTATGCGGGGCCAGTCTGGGGCTGAGCCCCTTCTTCCTTCCAGATCCCTGCTCTCAGGGAGGCAAAGGCCTTGGTCTGAGGGTCTGAACTCAGGTCAGCGGAGGTAGGATCCTGGGCCCTGGCAGGAGTCAAGGACGCAGCAGCCTCCCCTTCCCCGGGAACCTGGGAGGCCCCGGGCAGTGCGGTGAGATGGGGCCGCCCTCCCGTCCTTCTGTTCAGGCTCAGGGCTGTGTGGTCTTGTGCTGAGGCTTTTGCTTCAGGCGAGCAGAGGGGTGGGGCCCGGGCCCTGCCAGGGCAGAGGTGAGTCCCCCGAGTGCGCTGAGTGGGGACCACCCCCCCTCACCCCCCCCCCCCCCGGTGTCCCGCAGTGGGGACCTCCCGGAGTCAGACCCAGCCCTCCTGCCTGCCCCCGGGGACCCTGGGCTGCACTCCCAGTCTGCGCCCTGAGGTGCCCCCTCCTTCCCTCCTCCAGGGGACTCAGGACCTGGGAGGCGAAGGCCTTGGTGTCAGGCAGGACTCCTAAGGTCACAGGGCAGAGGGAGGAGGCCCTTGGCTTCCCCCTTGGGTCTCTCGGAGGACAGGCGGCCCATGGGGAGAGACCCCTGTGAGGCCAGGGAGTGCCCGCACGGAGACCCGGAGTCGCCGTTGTCACAGCTGCCACGGGGCCCTTCCTCAGCCGAGGCTCCTCCCGCCCCGTCTCTCTCCCAGGCCTTTGGGTCGCCTGCGCCCACCGGGCCGCACCGGGTGCCTGCCGCCAGACGGAAGTCATCATGCCTCTGGGTGAGAGCAAGGAGCTCCAGAAGTTGGAGGCAGAGCTTCAGGACCCGAGAGAGGCCGAGCACCTGCCTCCCGCACCGCTGTCCTGGGCTGCGGAGGCCGAGGAGTTCCTCTCCCCCTCCTCCCCCTCCCCCTCCTCCTCCTCCTCCCCCTCCTCCTCCTCCTCCTCCTCACTGTCCTCCTCCTCCTCTTACTTTTCCCTGTTCCTCGACACCCCAGACACCCCAGAGGACGGGTCTGCCGCTGGGTCTCCAAGCCCTCCCCAGAGCCCTCTGAGTGCCTGCCCGCCGCCCAGTGCCGGGGCAGCCGCTCCCTGGAGCCTGTCTGAAGATCTCTCAGGCTCAGCCCCGGAGGAGGAGGGCTCTGGCCCTGGGCTGGAGCCTGGAGCGGCCCCGCCCCCGCTGCAAACCACACTCCACCTGAAGGCGGCCCACCTGGTGGCCTTCCTGCTCCTCAAGTATCGCACCCAGCAGCCCACCAGCCAGGTGGAGATGCTGGAGGTCATCGGCAACGACGCCCAGGTTGCCTTCCCTGTGATCTTGGGCCAGGCCTCCCAGTGCATGCAGCTGGTCTTTGGCGTGCATGTGAAGGAAGTGGACCCCAGCGACCACTCCTACGTCCTGGTCCCGGTCCTGGGCCTCACCTGTGACGGGATGCTGAGCGGTGAGCAGGGCATGCCCAAGAACGGCCTCCTGGTTTACGTCCTGGGGGTGATCCTCGTGGAGGATGACCGTGCCCCCGAGGAGGAGGTGTGGGAAGCGCTGGCCTTCATGGGGGTGTATGCAGGCCAGGAGCACATCATCTACGGGGAGCCCAGGGAGCTCCTCACCAAGGTCTGGGTGCAGGAAGGGTACGTGGAGTACCGGCAGGTGCCCGGCAGCGACCCTGCCCGCTACGAGTTCCTGTGGGGTCCCAGGGCCCACGCCGAAACCAGCCCGTTGCAAATGGAGGAGTATTTCCTCCGGCTCAATCCTGGGCAGTCGGCTTCTGCGCTGGCCCTGTCTGAAGAGGCTGTGAGAGATGAGGGAGAGGGGGCCTGAGCCCCGGGGGCAGCTTCGCTGGGGTCGGCAGCTTCTCCTCCAGGGTGCTGGGCGTGAAGCGAGGCTGCTTGTTGCTTCTTCCCTGGGGCGTGTGTGCGTGTGTGTGTGCGCACGTGTGCGTGAAGACAGAGCCCTGGGCGTCGTAAAGAGTGCAGGGCCGGGGAGGGTGGGAGAAGAAAGCAGGGCCAGGAGCCTCCCGGGGGTGGCGGGGGGGGGGGGCAGTTCCCTGGGATGACTCCCACATCCAGAGCTTGGTGTCCTGGAGAAAGCTCCCCTGTGGGGTTCCTGGCCATAGAAGGTTTCATCCGTTTCAGCGGCTGAGTGTGTGAGTGACATCCACCCCGCAGCGTTTGTCCGTACCCAGTTCAAGAGTTAAGAGTTTTGTCATATCCTGGAAACCATTTGGGACCCCTTGCCTCCTCGTTTCTGCTCCGGACCAAAATCACAGGGCACCGGTCTAGCGATGGGTTGAAAAGGCGAAAGAAAGGAGGAGGGAAGGGATGGGGGTCAGGAAATAGAGAAATAAAAGGAAAAGTTTGTTGGTTCTTGTTTCTGATGCCTTCCTGTCCGTGATTCCGCGAATACCAAAGGCACGCACCGGTGTGCTCCTGCGTTGGCCTGGTTCTTCCAGAGTGGAGGGGAGACGTCCTCCCAGCAGAGAGGGAGCCCTGCTCACTGGCTCCTTGATTCCCACACGTGGGCTGAGCTCTGCTCTCTGGAAGGCCCTGGGCGTGAGCAGTGAGGACACTACCAGAAGCAGGACACGTCCCAGCCACAGGGGACTGAGTCTAGGGGCCGCAGTCCTGGCAGGAAGGTGGGGAGGGGAGCCCTGATTCCTGCAGAAGAAACGGAGGCAGGGTGAGCGGGGGCGGCTCCCGGGGCGAGCCGTGGCGGGGGGGGGGGGAGGCTGGGGTGATCACAGTGTCCCCGTGATTGCTTCTGCGTAGCTGGTCCCCGGGAAGCGGATCTGTGACTCTGGCCCTGTTTGGAGATGGGGTGCCTTTTGGGGGGGGGGAGGCATTTCCGAAATGGATAAGTGCTCTGAGCGGTTTGCTTTGGAGTCTGGAGAGGGCCGAGTACTCTCCTGTGGCAGGAAGCGTCAGTGTGCTGGGCCCTCGTCACCTGCCATTTGAACCCAGTGAAGATTTAGTGGCTTTATTCCTGTCATCTCCAGTGGTTCTGTGAACGACCGTCTCTTTGCACGAGGGAATGCAGAGGTCCCGGACGGCCCCGTTCTCCCTGGACTGGGGGAATCCCCGCTGTCTCCTAGGCCTTGAGAATTTATTTGGGTCTCCCGAGTTCCCCATGGCCCGTCCTACACAGTGGCTGGGTGTTAGTGGGAGGAAATGCAGGCGTCTCAGAGGTGTGAATGGAAGAGAAGCGCCAAAGAGGAATCGAGTTGCTCTTTTCCTGTTACTGGGGGACCTTTGAGGGAGTTGCAGCCAGCGGGGCAAGAACCCCTGCCCCACCCTCACCCTAACGGAATGATCCGTCTTCCTGCAGGTACGTATGCAGAGAGCGCATTCTGCTTCGTTTCTCTGAGGTTCCACTTGAACTCCAATTCTGTGATATGTCACGGCAACGGAAAACCTTTAGACGAGGGAGTGTGCTGGGTGGAGGTTACATTAACCCTGGACGGATCTCCCAATCACTAAAGGTCCTCCTACGCCAGTGTGCACGTCTTCTGGCCTCTTCCAGATGGGGTCAGTAGCAGCGACTCACAGGTTAAGATTCTGACCTTGCATCAGAGGAAGGAGAACATTCTCAGCCCCCTGAGATTTCGGAGGTCATTGCCATGGGAAGTGCAGAAAGGGCCTAGGGCCTGAGGAGGGCGATCTCCCCCCCGCTGAGATGTAGCGAACAACCAGAGCCACGTGACTGTGCAGACTCCTGATAAATAGGTGCGATCCTGCACTTGAGGCCCCCGCCCCTTGGTGGGTGGGCACTTGGCCAAGGTGGACAACTTCAAGGCAAATTGGACTTTCTCAGGGACTCCTCCCAGAAATGAGGGGCGTTTTGGCACAACAAAGTAGAAAAGCTGCTTTGGGCTGAGTCTGTAGTACACAAGAGTGAGTCAGAGAGATGTCCAGGGCTCGGGCCCCTCTTGTCTTCGCCCCCTGTGCCCAGACTGAGGGGGACACTGCGTCGCCAGTCCCCCTGCGCTCAGGAAGGCTCAGGTGCAGAATCCTGTGTGGCCCGGGGATGTCTGCCGACGGTGCCCCAGGGCCCATGGATTACTTCCTTAGCTATGACAGCAGAGAGCACCCTGTCTCCTCAGCCAGACTCTGGTGTCAGGCCCATTTACCCGTCGGGGTGACATGCCCGACGTGTGTGCCTGACGGCCCTGGGCCGGGCGGCCGGCGTTCCCCAGAGGAGCCAGCGCTCGGGAAACGGGCCGTGGGAATCCTTCGTGCCCCCGGCACCGTCAGGTCCCTGAGCTACCCCGTCAGTCCCCTCAGGGCCGAGGTGAGTCCCTCTCGGGAGCCCAGCAGCCGGCTGCCGTTGGCCTTGTTGGAAGTGGTGGTGGTGGTGGTGGGCGGGTCCTCTGCCTGGGGCCTGGCCCGCAGCCCCCATGTGCCCTGCAGCCGGCACTGCCCCGTGTCTCCTGACCCTGGCCTCAGTCTGCAACGTCTGGGGTTTTGTCCTCCTGTCTCCCCACTGCCAAGCGCTCCCTCCCCAGTGCTGATGTTCACTTGCCCTCATCGGGCTCTGGGCGTCCCCAGACACGAATGCCCTCCCAGCGAGCCTGTGTTTCCGCTAGAGCTGACTAGACACCCCGGTGGGGAGTGTCCCGGGGCCTCCTCGTAAACGACAGTCACCGCCCGGTGACTCTGTGAGACTGTGTCCGATGACGAGTTATGTTCGGAGAAGTCCGGTGTAGCACCAACTGTTGCATGAAGCTGGGCGCCTTGCGAAGGTGACTCTGAGATGGCGCTTCCTGAGGCTGAGCCAGAGAAGGCGTGTGTACCTGTCAGCCGCCCCCAGCCGGGACCCTGCTGTCTGCCGTCGGGCCGTTGGAGCAGAGGACAGACTAGCAGATGACGGCGGTGGTCCCCGGGACGCTCCCCCCCCACACACCCCAGACATCCCCAGACTCAAACGAGGAGTTTGAAAGCAGCCGAGCAGGAGGGGCCTTCGGGTTCCCGGGCGGCAGGCTGTGCCGAGGCTCGGCCGCCCTAGGAGACGTGGAAGGAGGAGCACCCCCGCCAGAGCCCATCTGGACTGCCCCGCGCTGAGCAGGGGAGGGTCATGGGAGCTCAGACGAGGCCGAGGGGAGCTGGAGCCTGGGCGACTTCAGGAACCGGGTGCTCCTGGCCCAAGTCCCCGGACCAGAGGATGGAAGCAGGGCCACCACGTACTGTCCTGGGAGGGAACGGACTTGGAGGGTGAGGGCCGGTGTTTGCTCCAGGCCATCGTGGACTGCTGGCATGTAGCACTGTGGACACCCCAAGCACCAGCACTAGGGTCCCGCAGGGAGGCATTTCCTGGGGGCAACGTTCTCTCCATCGTGTCTGTGTGGGCTGACACACATCACCCAGGTGCCCTGCCGTTGTGGCCAGGGCTGGGCAGAGCAGGCAGCAGCCCCCTTGCGCATCAGCCGGACGACGTGCCGCCCTCTAGATGGCCTGAGCCTCCCCCGGTGAGGGGCTGGCGTGGGGTGTCTCCGTCACGGTCCTGCTCCTCTCAGAAGCCCCCGTTGCCCGGCCACGGCCAAGCGTGCCCTGAAACCAGCCTCCTCCGCAGGGGTCTGACCTTCAGTCTGTCCCCCACCCACCTGCCCTCCTCTGGGACACGCATCGCCGGCACCCGCCCCCGGGGCCCTTCCTGAGCGAGTCATGGGCCTCTCTGCCTGGACTCAGGCGCTGAGCGGGGCCCGAGCACAGGGATAGGGCTGGGCCGGTGGCGGGGGGCAGCGTGTGAGACCGAGGGACATCCACAGGACAGTGTGACGGGGCAAAGCCACGTGTCCCGAGCCCCCGGCCGGAGGGTCTGTGCAAAGTGTCCCCCAGACACGCACGCTGCAGGGGAGGCGGGGAGAGTCCTGAGACCCGGCGGGTGGGTGTTTTGAACCGCTGGCCTGCTGTGTGCCTGACGTCCAGCCTGCCCAGGGGAGTGAGCCTGCAGGACAACGTTGGGCCCCCCAGCCGGCTGGGAGAGAAGGGGACCAGACCGGGCAGGGGCATGGGAGAGCCGGGGCCATGCCTCCACGCCAGGGCAGCCTTCGGTGGGCCGTCGCTCCTACATCCACGTGCGAGTGGGCTTTCTCCGACCTTACACACCCCATCCCGGCCCCACTTAAGCCCCCAGGGCATGGAATCCCTCTCGGACAGACGGTGACCGCAAGGCCACGGGAGAGGCCACGTGGGCAGGGTCCCGTGTCAGGCTCTTGGTGGCACCGTTGCCTGGCTTTGCTGCGGTGGTCCCCCTCGGTCCTGGGACAGGAAGCAGCGGGCATGACGTCCCCGCGCAGGGCGGCCGGAACCGTGCGGGTTGCGGGGAGGGGCCCTCGGGCCGGTTCGGGGCCCGGGCTTTGCTCCCGGAGCGAGCTGGGTCGGAACATGAGTTCTGGCGCGCCCACGCTTCAGCTCCCTAGGGCTCGACTGCTGGGCGGGGAAACCGGGCGTGGTCTGAGTACAAGTCCAAGGCCTTGATGTGCTTCGTACACGCTGCCACCCGTCCCTAAGATGCCCGGCCCAGAGTAGGTGCCCGTAGACTTAGCTACCGTTACTGCCTGCAGAAGGTGTCCCTTTTCCCCGGACCGTGAAGACGCCGAAGCAGGGTCTGTCTGCTGATCCCCGCGTCCGTAGACTCACGGAGTTCTTTCCTTCCCGCTGACAATCTGTGCCCCGGGCTAGTTCCTCTCACGTGTCCGGACCGAGCCAACACGGTCCAAGGTGTTCTAGAGCCGGCCGGCGGGACGGTCCGCGCTGCTAGGCTGGGCACGCAGAGGACAGGGCGCTGGGGCAGGCATCTGACCTCCCCCAGGACGCCTCTCCTGCCGGGCACGTTGTCAGCCCAGAGCCCCGCGAGCCTTGTGCGGTGCCCGGGTTGAGGCCGTGTGCGCGAGAACTGCTCGCGTGGACACCCCGGGGGGCGGTCTGACTCCCCCTTCATGTTTATGGGCACCTCCTGAGCATCGATGTCCGACCAGGCTGCAGGCACGCGGGGAGGGGAGCAGCTAGCTCATGGGGTCCTGAGCTGAGTCCCGTTGGCGCAGAGGCCGAGGAGAGCGCCCGCTGACTACAAGCCGGGGCCGGGGCAGGGCCGGGCGTGGGGACCCTGCTGTCCGCGGGGCTGGTCCCACGAGGCCTTGGAGGCCCGGCCCAGGCCCGGCGGGGCTTCTTCAACTGAGTAGGATGCCGAGGAGCTTTGTGCGGACGCAGGACGCCATCGCTCTTGTGTTCTGGAAGGCCACTCGGGAGACTGACGTGGGGGCTGCAGATGGAGCGGGACCCCGAGGGGCTCCTGCCGTGGTCCAGATGAGACGAACGCGAGGCTGCTCTAGGCCTGGCCAGGGGCCGGAGGGGAGGGATGGGGTCCTGAGTTGCAAGCGAGGCGGAGGAGGCCAGAGTGGTGGACGAATCGGGCTCGGAGGCTCATGGGGGGCAAGGGGCTGGGGTCTTCCGGAGGAAGGTGATACTTCCCGCTGCCTGGTTCTGTGTGCGTGTGTTTTTGCTTGATTCCTTGCTTTTCTAAAATAGGTTCATCGTCCATTTGCTCTTTTTCAGTTTCCGTGGGCTTGATGTTGGGGAGGTTTAGATGGACAGAAAGCCGGCACGCCTCGTGCCCAGAGGCGCCATATACCGCCGCCCCAGCTCCCCCGGTACTAACATCTCAGACCGGTAGGGTCCTCGAGTTACAGCTTGGGAGCCCACGTTGACGCGATAATATTAACTAAAGTTGGCCACGTTACTCAGATGTCCTTAGTCTTCTACCTGATGTCCGTTTTTCCATGCCAGCCTCCCATCCAGGATGGCCCCATCCCATCGAGTTGTCGTGTCTTCCCAGGACTCCTCTCGGCCGTGGGAGTTTCTCAGACTTCATTGCGGATGACCTTGAGGTTATTATTATTATTATTTTTTTTTTGAGAAGTCCTGGTCAGATACACTGTAGGATGTGTGTCCGTTGGGGTTTGTCTCCCAGATTTCTCAGCCTTGGACCGGGGCCACAGGTTTCTGAGAGGAAGGCCACAGAGGAAAGAGATTCCCAGCACATCGTATGGAGGGGGTATATGGATAAGGAATGCGGTTTGTCCCTGTTGATGTTGACCTTGAGCACGTGGCTGAGGTAGAGGCTGTCAGGCGTTGCCCCACGGTAAAGTGACTCTTATTTGCCCGTTCCACGTTGTCCTGTTTGGAAGGAAGTCACTCTGCAGAGCCCTCACCGCCGCGGTGACCGACTGTGCTCCTCCTCCTTGAGGCAGCGGTGTCTGCTTTGGTTCTTTGGAATCCTGCTGCAGGGGAAATGGGGTCTACTCCCGTGCCTCTGTTCCTTTACCATTCGATCGTGTGTTTCTCTCACTGTGGACTCAAGGATGTTTCATTTTATAGCTTAGGTCACATTCCAATATTACCTTATTTGGTTGCTCCGATCGTTCCAGTGTTGGTCATTGGAAGGGGTCTCAGTTAGCTTCCGAGTCCCTTTGATGTACCGAGTGGTTTCTTGTTGTTGTCGTCGTCGTCCATGCCCCTGCTTTCTGGCGCTACCAGATGCTCTAGGCTCCTTGTGAAATATTCAGATATGGATCGCTCGCTTTCATCTCTATCTCCGTATTTTGTCTGTCTGTCTGTCTGTCTCTCTCTCTGTCCTTATGTGGATTATACGGGTCTCTGGCTCTGGTTCCCGACACAGGGCTCTGAGATCCCTTGTAAATAGGGGTGCTAGGAGACTCTTTTGTCCTAACATGTAGTCTTTGGTCCCGTGTTTGACACAGGGCTCCTGAAACCCTTGTCGATTCCCAAGCGACAGGAGCCCTAGGAGCATCTTTTGTTCTGGCCAGGTGACCCTAGGTGGGCTCCTGGATGGCTCCTGGGTGGGGGCGACAGCTCCCCAGAGAGACCAAGCCATGACTAGAGGCTTGGAACGTTCAGCCCCATTCTCCATTCTCCAGAGCGGGGAGGGGCCCCGACGTGGCGTCAAGAATCCATCATGCCAACGCGAGGAAGCCTCCATCCAATCTCAATCGTATAGGGGCTTGGGGGAGCTTCCAGGTGGGTGAACGCATCCACATCCCGGGAGAGCGGTGCCACCCAAGTCCACGGGGACGGATGAGCCTGTGCTCGGGACCCTACCAGACCTCCCCTGATGGGCGCCTTCATCTGGCCGTTCCTGCCCTTCGACAAAGTGACGAACATAAGTGTTATGTGAGCTGCTCTAGCAAACTGTCAACTCCACGGTGGGCAGGCCAAGGGAATCTCCAATCTGTAGCCCACCCAGAGCTGTGGGTGACCTGGAGACCTACTACCTGTGACTGGCACCTAAAGTGGGAGGCAGTCTTGTGGGACAGAGCCCTTACCCCGCGAGATCTGGTGCCGTCTCCGAGGAGAGAGTGTCGGAAGTGAATCAGTAACTGAATCAGGACACCCAGCCGGTGTGGCCGAGACGTGCTTGGTGCGGGGGCGGGGGGCGCCCACAGAAGTGTCAGAAGGGTTGTGAGTGCCGTAGCGGTGTGGGAGTACAGGACGAACACGTAGCAGGAAGAGTGAGAATTTGTTAGTCACTCCTGTTGCGTATTTCCGGCCCCGGTCCTGGAATCGTCCGTACATCGGAGGAGCCCTGCTTCCTTTCCCTGAGGAATGGATTTAGAAACCAACACCTGCGTGTTCGCCGTGCCCGTGCTGCTGGGGTGCGTTTAGTTAGGGGCCCTCTCGCTGACAGAGGGAGGAAACGTATGCGGGTGTACTCACCCCTGTGTACACCTGCACCTATAAACATTTCCATGCGTAATCCCCTGTTTCTAGAGGAAGCTACCCATGGCCTCATGCTGATGACTCCTACTCTCATCTGGTACGCCCTGGATCATTCCAGCCTCCTGCCCTTGTTTATAAGTAAACGCCCCCTCCGACAGCGAGAAACCTGGCTCCCACCGTTGGCCACCCGTTTGCATATTTGTTCGTGTCAAGTGGACCTTTACAGCAGTATCAGAATTGTTAACCTGGATGTACCGCCTCGGAAAACAGCTCCATGAACTAGAACACGGTGGTTGTGTCATTCCCTGGGCCTTTAGTCTTACAGACTCCCTCACTTCCTTTTTTTTTTTTTTTAAGTTTTTATTTATTTGACAGAGAGAGAGAGAGAGAGAACCAGAGAGGGAACACAAGCAGGGGGAGTGGGAGAGGGAGAAGAAGGCTTCCCACCGAGCAGGGAGCCCGATGCGGGGCTCGATCCCAGGACCCTGGGGTCATGACCTGAACCGAAGGCAGACGCTTCACCACTGAGCCACCCAGGCGCCCCTCCCTCACTTCCACAGTGACTTAGGTCAGCACCTGTCCCCGCCCCCCTCCCGTAAGGGTGTCTCCTACGTTTGTAAAACATTGGCCAGAGCTGGATTCCTCGGACAGGCTGCATTATTCCTCCCTGGGATGGCACCGACCGCCCATGTGACTTTGTGCATGTGTGTAATTTGCCTGCCTGAAGGTACACTCTTGTGCTGTAAGGTTCAGTGTGTTTTGACAAATGCATAATACCCTAGAGTCCCAATGCAGGATGATACAGAATGGTTTCACTGTCCTGAACTCTCCCCTGCCTTCACCTAGTTGGTCCTTCCTCCCTTCTCCCAAACCCGTGGCAGTTGCCGATCTTTTGAACCGGTTCTATAAGTTTGCCTTTTCCAGATGCCGTAGACCTGGAAGCATAGAGTATGCAGCCTTTCGGAATGATTTGTAACCATTTGAATCCTCTGTCTTCTTCTCTCAGGGAGTCAAGCTAAAGGTTGGTCACGTCTCTTCACCTTTTCGCAGAACAGACTTTTGTCTGCCCCGATTTTCTCTATTGTTTTTCTATTAGGAATTTTAGTGACAGGTAGTCTCCACACCCAGCGTGGGGCTGGAACGCACGGCTCCAAGACGAAGAGTCGCACGCTCCACCGACCGAGCCAGCCAGGGCCCCTCTTGGTTCTCTATTCTCTGTTTCATCTCCCCGCACTAGGTTCTCTCTTACTGCCTTCCTCGTGCTTGCTCCGTGTTCCCATTGCTCGTTCTATAGCGGGCCGATGCTGCAGGCTGGAGTTCGGGTTGCTTGGTTGGTTTGCTTGCTTGCTTGCTGGTCTCGGCGTGGGCCTTTACAGCTGTCAATGTCTCAGCGCCGCTGTTGCCCCATCCCATAAGCTTTGGCACGGTTGCTATAGTGGTTGTTCATTTCAACGCATTTTTCCGGTTTCCCTTTGTTTCCCCGGTGTGACCCATCAGTTACTGTTACGGCCCGAACTGCGGTCCGCACCGAATTCATAGGTTGCCGCCAGGCCCCCAGCACCTCACAGTGTGACTGTTGCTGGAGATAGGGCCTCTCAAGTGGTGACTGAGTTCAAAGGAAGCCCGTTAAAATGAGCTCTCATCCAGTACGGCTGGTGTCCTCAGGAAAGGAGTAGACCAGGACATAGGGAAGGAGACACCGGGGGCGGGGCGTGCACGCACGCAGGGGCGGCCGTGGGAAGGGGCAGCGAGAGGGCGGCCACCTGCAAGCCAGGGAGAGAGGCCGTCAGAAGCACCCAGGCCTCCGGCACCTGGATCGTGGACTCGCGGTCTTCAGAAGTGCGAGGAATCAACGTCGGTTGTTCAAGCCACGCAGTGTGTGGTCTTTTGCGGGGCCGACTGACACGGTTATCTGGGAACGCGCTGCTTGACCTCCACCTATTTGCAAGTCTCCCGCGTTGCCTTCTGTGATGCAGGACTACTCTCCTTCCTTTGTGGCCAGAGAACATGCCTCGTTGGATGTCAATCCTTTGGAATCCTCTTCGGTTTCTGGAGGGATGTGCTGTGGTCAGGCACGTGGACTTCCCTGGAGAGAGTGCACTGGAGAAGCCCCTTTAGGCTGTGGGTGGGGGGCGTTCTCCATAGCCGCCCTGAGATCCCGTTGTTTCCAGGGCCGTTCGAGTCTTCGGGTCCCTTGCTGAGCTTCCGGCCGGGCACTCTCTCCTTCACCGAAAGCGGGCTGTGTCGGCCGCCTCGGGCTGCTTAACGGGATGCCGCACACTGGGCGGCTTACCCAGCCCGCGTTCACGTCCTCACAGTTCTGGAGGCCAGAAGTCCCAGACCCAGGGCTCGGAAAACTTGTTTTCCGGTGACGGAAGGCCTCTCTCTCCCTGGGTGCAGAAGGCCGCCTTCTCGCTGTGTCCCTTCCCGTGGCCTCTTTTCTGTTCACCGATGGGGCGGGGGGAAGAGACAGAGAGAGAGAGAGAGAGAGAGAGAGGTCTCCGCTGTGTCTCCCTCTTCTTACAAGGACACTAGTGCCATCAGATTAGGGCTTATGACCCTTATGACCTCCTTTACCCTTAGTTAGCTCCCTAAGGGCCCTCTCTCCAAATGCAGGCCCATCAGGGCTTAGGGCGGCAGCGTATGAATTTGGAAAGAGCACACACGATTCGGTCCCTCACACGGGGTAGTGAAGTCTCCGGCTTCGACTGGAGAACCGTCCTCTTCTTCCTGCACTTCTGCCTGGCTTTGCATTGTTCACTTTGGGGCTCTGGTAGGGTTCTCAGGAGATGCCCCCGGCCTCCGCCCGCTGTTGGCTGGTGAGCAGCAGGCGTGGGAGCTGCCACCAGGGGAGACTCAGGGCTCCTCGGGCTCGGCGTGCACATAGCAGCCCTGGTACCTAGGCTCAACTGTCCCCATAGCCCCGCTCCAGCAGTGTTTGGGAGAGGGCCCTGGCTGTCCCCCGGTCCCCGGAAACGCCAAGGGGTCCTGCCCAGGTCTTCGGCTTCCCTCGGTGCCCTGGGGAGGCGGCATGCCCTTAGCCGTCGCTGCGCCGGCTCCTTCGGTGCTCTTGAGTCATCCCCCGTGCGGCGGACCATTCTGCGGCTCGTTGTCCTCACCGAGCAGACGGGCTGGGGCCCGTCCGGCTCAGCTGGGACCCAGCACATTTCTAGAACGTAGGCCGTGGACCAGTGAGAGCTCGGTCCGTTGAGTCTGTGGAGACTTCGTGCTGAGGGCTCGGGGGCCTCGTCCCATCTTGTGTGAGAACCGCAGGCCCCCAGCGAAGTGCGACAGCAGCTGAAGGGACGGCCTGGCACCCTGGGGCGACCAGCGGGGCGACAAGCTGCCCTGCCTCCTCATCAGGTGGCTGTGAGGGGATCGCCCAACCATCGTTGCCCCAAACAAACTGAGCGTTTCTTTTGAGTGAGGGCCCGCACCATGCAGGAGTGAGTGCATGGGGACCGTCGCTCCTACTTGGGACAGCAAGAAGGTGTGCAAACTTTTCAGCAAGCGCCCAGGCAAGACGTAAGCCCGACAAGCTCCGGCGCGGCGCTCCCGGTGAGCATTGATTCTGCCCTCCCCAGGAGTGCCAGTGAGGTGCCGCGCTGTTGGCCTATCTGCTGAGGAACTAAAGAGGCTGGCGGCCTCGGCTCCAAGGGGCGGGACAGAAGGCACCCCCCGCCCCCGCCGCCGCCTTCGGGGTGGGATCAGAGGCAGCTGTCCACAGAAGCCGGGCTGCAGCCTCCCCCCGGGGGAGAACGCCCCCCACGGGGCGCTCAGGAAGCTACTCCAGGCTCCTGTCTCCCCGGTGCCCCCGCCTCCCTTGTGCTCCTCATAGGCACTAAGGCAGGAGGACAGGGTCCCTAATGGGTGACAAGGTGACAAGTAAGAGGGCTGGCAGTGCAGGCTCACATCAGCCTGAGGCAGTGAGGGCAGCCCCGGCTGTGCGCCGAGCGCTCCGAGGGGCCCCTGACTCTCTTCGCGGCCCTCGGGAAGAAGGAAAGGCCGAGGCCCCCGCGCGCCTCCTTCCCTGGTGGTCTGGAGAGACGGTTTTCCTGGCCCCTCTTGTCCATAATGGCATGAGGTGGCCTCAGTTGTGGGAGAGGGGGTGGGCGAACACGTGAGCGGCCTGGGTCCGGGACCCCGTTTGTCCGGCTCTCCCCACGGAGAAGGCGGTGGACCGAGGAGGTGGGTTCCCGGCTGCCCTGTCCCCATCCACAGGGAGGTTCCTGGGCGGCTGGGGCTGCCTCTGGGCCGGGGCTGGGACAAAACCCGCGAGTCCCATCCTCCCGGTGGCCTGGGTCCCCACCCCCAAGCTGGACCCCTGGGCCATCACAGATGTCAGAGGTAGTGGAGAAGTTGGGGGTCTGCCGAAGAGCAGGTCGGACTTCTTTGCCAGGACCACTCTGGGCGCAAAGAGGCTCCTCTGCCGGGTTGGTGTGTGTGTGTGTGTGTGTTTGTGTGTGTGAGAGTGTGTGTGTATGTGTGTGTGTGTGTGTGTGTCTGTGTGTGTGTGTCTCAAGGGTCCCAGGGACGGGCCGGGGGCGGGGGAAGCACACTGGGCCCCGACCTCCGGGGGCCCGTCGGCGAGATCGATCAGTGACCGCGTGGACCTCCCCTGCCCATCTCTGAGGTTCTGCCCCAGGCCGAGGGCTGTAGCCCGGGACCCGTCTCTGCGCCTTGTCACCGCGCCAGGGACCTTGCTTGTGCTGGAGGTGTGGACCAGGCTCTGGCTGTGGCTCTAATCAGCCCTGCCTGTCGGTCTGTAGAGCACGATTCGTTTTGGCGTCTTTGCTCATAAAGGTTCCCGCCGAACCCCGCCAACTTTCGTCCCCCGAGAGCTCGGCGCCAAGGCGCCGGCCGGCGTCAGTCACCAGAGGCAGAGCCCCGTTTGGTCCCAAAGCCTGACGTGGCTTGACTGCAAATCCAGCTGAAGAACTAAGAAGGTCAGAGCCGACGAACCTCCAGGATTCAGCCAAGAACAAAGGAACCAGGGTGTCCCCGGCCCCTGCGATGTAGCCGTTTCCTAAGAGCTGTTGGGCACTCACACTCTGCAGTAGCGTCCTCCTGTATTCGTAGGCGCCCTGGGACGTCTCCGAAATGGGTTCCTAACAGTGGCATTGATGCGTGGCGACCTGCACTTCCCACACTTGAACCTGCAGTGTCATCCTGTGGAGCGGACCTTTTCAGCTGGTTTGTGTATTTGGGAAGGGGAGGGTGAGGTCCTTCCTCCGGATCCCGCCTCGCAAACTGAGGCGTCCAGAGCCTCACGGTATCTGGTGGAAGCACGAGGCGGTCGGGCGAGGGGGGTGGGGGTGCGGGCCACACTCGGGGCCGGGGTCTGCGCTTGGAGGCCCTGTGGGCCCTGGGGCCTGGTCCTCCTTTGCGTGGGGCGCTGTGCTGGCCCCTGCAGGCCGTCCCGCCGCCTCCCTGGTCTCTGCCCCCCGGTTGGCAGGACCGTCCCCTCCCCCCTCCGCCCCGCTCCCCAGCGGGGACCTCGGGAATCTCTCCAGCCCTTGCCCTGTGTCCCCAGCTGGGGGATCGCCCTGGTGTGAGGGGTTGGCACTAGGTGAGGAGCGCTCTTCCTGGGGACTGAGCTGGGATTTCCACGGCTTTGCTCGGGAACGAGGTCTCAGCTGTTGGTGCCTCTCTCAGACAGCCCTCTCTGGGGTCGCTGCTTTACGTGCTGTCACAGAACCACGTGACAGCCCATGCCCTGCTTTGGGGCGACGACCCGGAGCACCCGGGCGGTCTCTCTGCACTGGTGACCCGGGTTTCACACGGTGGCTCTCGTGATGAGCGTGAACCTCAATCCTCCCCACGCGCCCCAGGGCACCCAGGCAGAAAACGGCCCGCATGGCTCCACAGGACACGCGCTCCGGGACGGATGATGACAGCACTTCTTTCCCCTGGGGTTGGCCGTTCAGTGGGGGAAAGGCTCCGGCTCCTCCCCGCTCCCGCCGTCACCGCTTGGCACCTTCACCCAAGGAGGGACAGAGAGAACGGGAGCCTAGCGGAGATGGTGGGGGCCCACTGAGGAACAGAGCTGACCCCAGCCCAGCAGGAAGGAGGCTTGGGCAGCGTTCTGTGGGACGTGAGCCCGCGGCCACCAGACCCGCCCGGCTCTACCACTTGGGCATCAAGGGTCCCATCTCTGGTACTTTGGAGCCCACTTCCCACGGCCCTCCTTACGCAGCCTTTGCTGTTCGAATCCATTCTCACTTTCCTAGATGCTCTCACCTAGGACGGTATCCTGGGCACAAAAGTTAAGATCCAGGGCGCGCCTGGGGGGCTCAGTCGACTGAGCGTCCGACTCTTGGTTTCCAGCCGGGGCATGAGCTCAGGGTCCTGGGATCCACCTGCGTCAGGTTCCGAGCCCAGCGTGGAGTCTGCGTGGGATTCCTTCCCCCTCCCTCCGCCTGCCCTTCAGCTCCTCCCCCAGCCCTCGCTTGCTCTCTCTCTCTCTCTCTCTCTCTCTCTCTCTCTCTCATAAATAAATAGAATCTTAAAAGAAAGTCAACTGCAGTGCTCTGGGCCTGCACGGCCCCTCCCCTGTTTCCCGGAGCACAGGTTGTTTCCAAGACTTTCTTTGGCCGTCTGGGCCCAGCCCATGGGAAGCCTTTCACGCTCAGTTCCCTCCTGGGCGAGCTGCGAGTGCTGCCTGCTGGCCCGGCCCAGGAGGGCTCGGGGCCAGCCCGTTGCCATCAGCAGCGTTAGGGCCGACAGGCAGACGTGACTGCGTGGTGTGAAGGAAGCGTGGGGCGGGTCTGCCCCTGGCATCCCACGCAGTCTAGGCTTTGTGCGTAACGGCCACACGCTCTTTAGGGAGCGCGGACAGTGGAGGTGCCAGATGGGCACACCTGCCCCTTTCTGTAGAGATTTGCTGACGTCAGCAAGTTTCCCACGGGTTTGAGTCTATAGGAGCCGGTGGTGGTCCAAACAGTCTGGGCTTCGGGATCGGGAGGCATACGGAAGTCCGCGATACAGAGGGAAAACGACAAAGGCCGCTCTCAAGAGCTCGGGAGTTCCCAGGTTGATGACGCTTTGAAAGGGGAGGAGGCCCCGTTCGTGAGCGTCAGTTCATCAGGGAGCAGGCTGGCGCAGGCTAGATTTGGCGGCGGTCACCTGAGCGCTAGTCTCGGGGTGACGGGTGCCCCTGTTCCTCCGTCGCCGTGTGCTCATTCTCTTGCGGGCTCTCCCCCCTTCTCACGGGGCCCCCCCACCCGCTGTCCGGTGGAGAGTGGAGGAGAGCCGTGTCTCTTGTTCGGGTGGACGGCTGCTTTTCCCTCCGCCCGGCTTCGGAGCCCTTCCTGCGCTGTCTGTGCCCCTTTGGTGCTACGGTGAGAGCACGGATGCCCGAATGCCGGTGCTCCTTGAGAAAATCGCTCCTTAAAAGAGGCTCGGCGAGGACAGCGTGCATTCTATGGACGCTGGACACCCCAGCAACCAGAGGTTGCTTCTTCCCAAGTCGAAGCGTGGCACGCTTGACGTCTTTAGTTCCAAAGAGGAAGAGAAGGAACGGGAAGGAAAAGGGGGAATGTCACCAGCTCCTGTACCTGCAGGCGAGCCAACCATAAATCCTGTGGTCCGGACCCCAGCGAGCCCCCTCCGCACTGACAAGCTGTAGGACCCTGGCGGCAACTGTCCCCCCCCTCACCCGGGCGCTGGAGAACGGTCAGGGCCCCTTGTAGCCCTCTTACGAGGAGAGCCTGGACCTCTTCTCGTGGGTAAAGTGAAGGTCCTGTCACACAAGGGCCCCAGCACGACAGGGAAACGTGCCTGCTTGGCCGGGAAAACATCGCCATCGTGCTCACCAGGCCACCGATGCTCGGTTCTGGTACCCGTCAAGCGCCATAAAGAGCCTTGTTAACCACGGGATGCGGAGCCTCCGAGGGGCCCGACCGGGGGTCTCCTGGGCCCCTGTGTTCTGCCGGGAGGGGCGTTGTGCTTACTTCTTCACCACGCCAGCAGAAAGCGAGCGGAGGGCTAGCCAGCTGCTGAGAAAGAGACATTGCGGTGGCCACGAGCACTGGGTTCATCGCGGAGGCCACGGGCACGGGGGGTCATCGCGGAGGCCACGGGCACGGGGGGTCATCGCGGAGGCCACGGGCACGGGGGGTCATCGCCGAGGCCACGGGCACGGGGGGTCATCGCGGAGGCCACGGGCACGGGGGGTTCATCGCCGAGGCCACGAGCACGGGGGTTCATCAGAAAAGGGCTCCCTTTCTGAAACGTGTTATTGGCCTGCCTGTTTTCCGACGACAAGACCGCCCCTAGCTGCTGTAGTGTGTGCAGTGGGGGTACTCGGGGGGCCCGTCGGTAGGTGGCAGGTGTTTGGGGGAACAGCGGCCGTCCGGACAGCAGTGGAAGGGGTTTCGGGGGTGAGGAATCACAGTCCCGGGGGCGGCAGGTGCAGCAGCCCCGCCGGGCGCCCGGGGGTGGCACACGGGCAGCAGCCCGGCCCCGGGGAGCTGCGTGGTGGGCACGGGGAGCAGCACGGGGGGCCCGGCGGCCAGGCCCAGCAGCGGCCCGCAAGGGTGCACCTGCCCGGAAGGCAGGGGGAGACAGACCCAGGGGAACGGCGCTGCCTCGGCCCCGTCGGCCGCGAGGGTGATGGGCGCCTGGGCACCCTGGGGCCGGCCGACTGCCGCGGGGGGCTCTGTCAGGGTGGGCCTGGCCGCCGCCCCGAGCGTGGCCGGAGGGGCCGACTGGCTCCTGCCCCGGGCGGTGGGGCCGCCCCGCTGTCGGCTGCTCACCGGCTCCCGCTGGTCCCCAGCAGAGGACGGGACTCCCTCTGGGCGCGGGCTGGCTCTAGGTGCTGCCGGGGGGACGCCCGGGGCTTCGGGCTCGCTCTCCGTCTGCCTCGACGCGGATTTAACGCCCACTCTCCTCTTCATCCTCACCAGCAGGTGCGGGCAGTCTCTCTGACAGGAGGGGCCCCTGTAGAACTGTAACTGGGTGCAACATGGAAAGAGGAAAAGAAAGACCCCGTCACAACAGAGCTGACGGCAAGCGGCCACCAGATCGAGGCCCCTCCGCGGCCTCACCCAGCGGTCGGCCCCGAGGCCTCTTGCGAGAAGGTCACAGTCCCCACAGGAAGCCGCGCGCTCGCTTCCGCACCCTCAACGCTCCCTCGCTCAGGACTCCCACGGCACCCGTGGGCAAGGACTACAGGTGGCCGGCTGCGGTCAGCGTCCGAGTCCGAAGAGGGGGGGCGTGGAGTTTGCAGACGGGGCAGGAGATGCGGCGGCTTTCGGAGCCCACGGCGGCTGGCCGCAGAATCGCGCGCCATCCCCCCCCACCTCCCCCCCCCACTCCCCCCACCTCCCCCCGCACCCCCCCCACCCCACCACCCCCCCCCCCGGGGTGGGAGTCCCTGGCTCTGGGCCTCCAGGGGCCCGCTGAGCTGGGGAAGCACGCCCATTCGTTCAACCCTCGACATGCTTCCCAAAGTGCTTTTGGGGCTAGCACGGCCCCCAGACGCCCAGGGGACACTGCTGGCTCACCCAACGGGGCCCGCCCACCCGCCTCCGGGGACGGCTTAGAGCCGCGGGGTCACGCGTGCGCACACACAGCCCCTGCGGACGCGTGGTCCCCGCCCCCCGGGCAGCGGGGCAGGAGGGTCCAGTGATTCCCGGGCTTTATGGGGAGGCGCTGCACGGGCAGAATAGCTCTAGCTGTGTGGAACGTGCTCAGTAATGGGAGATTTTACAAAGTCTCCACTCAAGAAATCCTGCCTGATTACTCCTGACTGTGGAAGACACAAGGCCCCTGAATCCAGTGAGGTTACAGAAGGCAGAGGCCCAAAGTACCACCTCGCCACAAGGAGTGTGTGGTAATGTGCACTGGAGGCACCTGGGAACCTTGCTGATCCTCAGATTCCTGCCGCACAGGGCTGAATGGGGCCTGAGATCCTGCTTCTAACCAGCCCCCACGTGATGCAGATGCTACTTGTCAGAACCACTGGCGGACAACAGAGTCGAGGAAGGAAGTCAGACCTGTGACATCTGGCCCCAAAATAAGCAACGTCATGTCCTTGCAGAGAAGAGGGAGGTGCAGTCTGGAAAAAGCAGCCTTGGGCTTCCTCCAGGAGGATGATGGATACGCCATGGTAGTCCTCCAGAAGGCTTGGGATTTGACAAGTGGTCCCTGGACTGAGTCGCTGCCACATGCTGCCCCTCCCTCCTGCTTAAGGATCCACCTGAGAGATGGTTACAAAGAGCAGGGAACCGGTCATTGTGTGCAGGAGAATGTCTGTGTGCAAAGTTGGGCAGGGCGTGGAAGTGGAGATGGGGCTAGCTTATGACCTCCCTGCTGTGTATGTTGCCGAAGTGCCAGAGAGAGGAGTGGGATCATCCTTTAGGGACACTGGGGCAAACAGGGGAGACCCTACACTTCTCCCCAGCCTAGGGTCCTCAAGGAGACCCGAGGCCCACTCTGGAGGAGCCCTGCCAGTGCCTGACAGTCCTCTTTCAGCCCTTAGCTCCTTTAATTCCGACGGGCCAGGGGCAGAGCCTCCTGGCTGCATCCTACCAGAAAGGGTCGCGGGCCGGGGGTCGCCCAGACCCCTGTCTTCGCCTGCGCTGGCCAAGCCCTTGGTCCCGGGCGCTCTGGGCAGTGCGCGGGCGCTGCGGGGAAACGCGGGCCCGTGCAAGTTGCCTCCCTGTCAGACCGGCTCCTCTCCGCACGCGTAGCTGGCGCCGCTCTTGTCGCTGTCCCTCCTTCAGGGCCCCGCGGCGCCCCCTCGGCGGGACCGTGCAAGCCCTGGTCTCCCCAGTGACCAAGGCCATCTTCGTGGCTCTGTTCCTCTTTGCTATCCTGCCCATACTCTACGTGATCCTGTGGTACATTTGCCGGAACGTGGACAACGACTACATCTGAAGCAGGTAAAGGGCTGGCTCAGTCCCCTAAGACCCCACCCTGTGTCCCCACTGCCCAGAGACTTCGGGTTCCTTCCCCGGAATCCGCGTCCCTTCCCAGGACCTGGCGCTCCTCCTCTGGGCTCTGTGTTCCTTTCCTGGATCCTTAACCCCGGTTCCAATCCCACGTCCCTCCCCACACTCTGTGCGAGCCTGACTTGGACACTGCACTTCTTCCCTAGACCCCGTGTCCTTCCCCTAGACTCCGACCTCCTTTCCTAGATCCTGCGCCCCTCCCCAGATCCCTGCCCCTGTCCCAGTCCCAAGGGCCATCTCTCACCCCGCGCGCTCCTACCCCAAACCCCAAGCCCCTCCCCGGGACCCTGTGCCCTTCTCCTGCATTTTCAATCCTTTTCCTGGATCACATTGCCCTCCTGGACCTCCGCGGTGCTCTCCAAATCAGCCCGGGACCCTGGGCTCCGCCCAAGACCCTGCGGCTCTCTCCTGATCCTGCACCCTTTCCCCAGATCCCGCTCCCCTCCTCAGAATACTCTCCCCTCCCCCCCATCCCAAGTCATTCCCTGGAATCTGCTCAGGGCCCTTTACCCCCCCCCCCCCACCACCATCCCACTTCCTCTTCTGACCTCAGACCCTGCTGCTTTCTCTAGACACACAAGTGCCCCGGGCTGCACCCTGTTCACAACCCCCTCAAGCCTCCCAGGTGTCCTGCCTGCCTCTAGGAAAGGAATTCTGGTTTGATGGGGCTGGTTCCTCTGTGGGCAGACGGTTGGTCAGACCTTGCCCAAGTGGACACCTGCAGCATTAGTCACCAAGCCTGCTTTGGGACAGGGTGGTGGAAATGTGGGCGGGGAGCGCAGGGTTACTGCCTTCGGTGGCCTTGGCATCCCTTGGACCCTGAATACACAGTTGAGCATAGACTTGAAATGAGTTCACCCCAGATTCTCCCCAGAGAGGCCAAGGGCATCCGGCAGCAAACACAGCCGCATGGGAGGGAGTGCACCATCTCAAGTGGGCTATATTAAAGGGCATTCCCAGGGTGGTACAGGTGCAGGATGTCACACAGTTGTGAACTCAAATCCCAGACCAGCTGCTTACTAGTCATGCGTTGGGCAAATTACATCTCGGAGCATCTGTTCTTTGATCTGTAAAATGGCATTAATGACAGTATCAAGCTCACCATGAAATGCTGTATTTAAGCTGATCAACAGTCTTATACCCAATAAATCCTCAATTAAAAGTGGTACTTACCTGTGAACAATTAACCCCTAATGGTATTGTTTTACTAATTTTGGGAGACCTAATTGACACACAGTAAATTTCACCATATTTTACTGTACAGTTCTGAGTTTTGACATTAAGCTGTATAACTATCATCACAATCAAGATATAAGAACCTTCTACTGATAACATGTTATTAAAAATCTTTTCCTTTCAATATCTTTAAATCTGAGAAAAATAGCTTCTAAAACTTGTTTTGGAGAAACAAGTATAATACTCATTTATATCTATATTCAATATAAATATCTATTAATTACCATCTTGGAGGTTTGAGTTTTCTTAAATTATGAAGTATAGTTGACATGCAATGTTATATTAGTTTCAGGTGTACAACATAGAGCTTCGACATTTCTATACATTACTCAGGGCTCACCGTGATAATTGTAGTCCCCATCTGTCACCACGCAAGGTTATTACAACATTATTGACTATAGTCCCTATTTGTACTTTTCATCTTTGTGACATTTATTTTGTAACTGGAAGTTTGTACCTCTTCATCCCCTTCACCTATTTTGCCCGGCCCCCTTCCTCCCCTCTGGTGACCACCGGTTTGTTCTCTGTATTTATGAGTCAATTAACTGGTTTTTCTTTGTTTATTCATTGGTTTTGTTTTTTAGATTCTGCATATAAGTGAAACCATAGTACGGTCCTGGTACACTACTCCCTCAAAGTACCTCACTACCTTTTTCACCAATATTCATGACACTTTACATTACAAAGAAATTGCTTCCTGATATTACCCAAGCAATAAATAACTATACCTTCTTGCAAAAAAAAAAAAAAAACAACCCAAAAATCATGCAGCCCAGAAGTGAATGGAGTGATCATTCCAGCCCTTGCCCGTTCTCCCAGAGGAGGTAACAGCCATTGTTAACCGTTTGGTTCTCCTGCCTTCTGCCTTTCCTTGCTCCCACCCCGACCCCCTTTCGTTCTCTCCCACACACACAGAATGCTGTCTGTTTATTTTCTTCCTATTCAATGGGATACTACTTTGGATTTCAGAGGACCAGGAGGGAATTAAGAAGCAGAATGAAAATCTCTCAAGGAAGTGCCGGAACCCTGTTCTCCTCTCTTCCTGCGCCCTTAGGCATTGCTGGGAGAGGGATGCCTGCTTAAGAGGTCTGTGAGGAGACTGTTTTGAGCTCCTTCTGTGAGACCCTCTGATGAAAGGTGCTAGATGAAGTGCAAAGACTATTTTTAAGAGTCAGGCAGAAAGCACTGAACATTTGCATAGAGGTCAGAGGAGGTAACGGGCCCACATTTCTGGGTGTCCCACTTCTCTTCATTGCCCACTTCTTGCCTTCTGACTCCCTCTAAGGGTGGCAACCTGCAAGGTCCCTGTTGTCCTGCCCCTTGGGGTGCTGGGTGGAGCACCAGAGTCACTGCACGGAAGCACTGTTCATATGGGCTTGTCTTCAGTGGGAGACTTCTTCCCCTTACGTACAGAAAGCCCAGAGCCTGTCTCAGTGGTCTTGTCAGTGCTTCTAGAAAGTTCCCCATCAGTAGTGTGGAGGAGGGATCGGAAGAGCCTGAGAGAGGAGAGCAGTCGGAAGGCAAGGAGTGATTGGGACATGAATTTAGACAGTGCCCACGGGAGGAAGAGAGCTAAAGCTGTGCCTGAGTTAAAATTGGTGGACCTTGGTGACTGGGTGAGCGTGGAGGCCCAGGCATTGAGGTGGGTAGGGAAGAGGCGAGGAGAGCAAAGCTAATACTGTTCTGCCTAGCCTCGCAGTGTAAGAGGCCACTGGTGTCATTAAAAGTCAGTGGCTCCCACTGGACAGAGATGGGTTCCCTTAGGCCAGTATTACCGGGCCCTACCTGGTCGGCTACCCATTGCCACCTTGATCTTCCCTTCCTTCCATCCCAAACCTTGACATGGGCAGATATCTAACCAAGGGCCTGGCTCATAGCAAAAGCTCATAAAATGGTAGCCTATTCATATTTCATGAGGTTTCACTTGTAGGTTTGGTCTCTGTAAGGGCCACCTGGCTTTGTTCTCACTTGGTGAGGACTTCCGTGCCCACCGATGGGGTCTGCACAGTTTGTGGCCTATTGACTAGAATATGTGTGAAAGCCTGCTTATGTAGACACACAGAGCCCTGCCTAACTATCCAGACCCCAGCTGCCATTCAACTTGTAACGCAGTTTACAGAACAGCACCTGAACAAATCGCAACCACATATTCAAGCCCTATAGCTTGAGATGGATTACGTAATTTTTCTTCCTTCTAATTCCTCCTCAAGAATGAACTCACGCCTTACAGCATTCAACAAGGGGGTCTGAATCCCTAAAGCAAGTCAGTCAGGTCAGAACCTCAACCTACCTGCACAGGTGTTATTTGCCACTACGTGTTGATCCAAGACTGGCCTCATCCACCATCTATCGGTACGCATTCAAGGAATGTAGCAAACATGATGGGTGTTGGGGAACCCATGTGTTTAGGGTGGTGTTGTTACTCTTGACACCACAGCTGACAAACAATGAGCAGATGCCTTGCACTGGCCTTGAGAATATCTGTGCTTTTGTTACTTCCCTTCAGCCTGCACAGCAAACATTAACTTCATATGGAAAAGCCATGTCACTGAGAATTCTGCTGCCCTGTCATTGGATTGGAAACCTTAGGCAAGCTGCAGCTGAATCAGAGACAAGCAAACTACTAAAGCAGAAAGGAGTTTAAGTTAAATATAAGGAGGGGTATTTCTGAAAGGAGACTGTCAAATACCTGGTTGGAATTCTCCTGTTCTATGTCATCATCATTTTTCCCTTCTTCAGTAATTTGTGAGCCTATGGGGCGGGGGGGGGTGTAAAGCGTAGGATTAGGCACTGGGCTATAGAAGAGTATGAAGGCTGATCTCTCCTCCTGAGGACTTTAGAGTTTTGTCAGTAAGGCAGGAGAGAAAGAGGGAGGGCAGGGGAGAACAGCAGAGGTCAGAGGTTTAGTGTCCCGTGGTCTGATGAGTGTCAGTTGGTCTCTGGCAGGGGGAGTGGACATCCTGGTTTCTGTGGGATAGAATCCCCTTCACACCGTTTGACCCAGCCTCACTCCTGAGTCTACTCCTTTCACTCTCTCGAGTATCTGCACGGCGTTTGAAATGTGATCAGTTTTCCTCTGTCTAGGCTGGAAACAGAACACAGTCTGGATGGTCTGTCGGGTCCCTGGGAGCATTTATGGTCCTGATACAGTTGTTTATTGTGTCAGTTAAGATCAGGTATAGCTGTGATTAGCAGAAACTGGAGACAACAGCAGCTCACATACAATGAAAGGTTATTTCTCTCTCGTGCGAAAGACCAAAGGTAGGTAGTTCGGGACTGGTTTGGTGGTTTTGTTCCACAAAGTGCTTTGGAACCCTGACGCCTTCTAGTATCTTTCTTTCACCATACGTGGGCACCATTCCCAAGGTCCCCTCATGATCCAAGGTGCTGTTCCAACTGCAGCCATCTTCTAGCCATTGCAGCCAAGAGGAATGAGGAGGAACTGAAGAAGAAGGTTAAAGGGCACATCCCACAGGCTCTTTCAGGAAGGCTTCTGCAAGTTTTCCCATGACACTTCTATGACGCTAGTGTCTCATTGGCTAGAACTTAGTCACATGGCTATACTTATAGGAAGCTGAAAGTGAAGGTTCATGATTCTAGAAGAAGAGGAAAGTGGCTATTAGGGGGAAATGCAGAGTCTCTGCTTCATCTTAACACTTGCTCCAAGGAATTCTGAAGTTCTCCATGATTCTGCAGCACTCTTTCTGGAATTCCTATGAGACGAGGATATGGTGGCCATGTCAAATTTGTAAATACTGTCACACTCTCCTACAGTGAATTTTTGCAGAGGTGGAGCTGGTAAAACGTTGCTGTTCTGTGTTGCTTCTCTGGGATTTAGGAATACGATTTCTTTTTTTTTTTTTTCTTCAAGATTTATTTATTTATTTGAGAGAGAGAGAGAGAGAGAGAGAGAGAGAGAGAGCATGAGCGGGTGTAGGGTCAGAGGGAGAAGGAAGAGGGAGAGAGAGAATCCCAAGCAGGCTCCATGCCCAGCCCAGGGAGTCTCCACACCCAGCATGGGAGCCCAATGCAGGGCTTGATCCCATGACCCCAAGATCATGACCTGAGCCAAATATCAAGAGTTGGATGTTCAACCAACTGAGCGACCCGGGCACTCCAGTAATGCAATTTCTTAGAGCATCATTGTTTAATCTTTAAATGTACGATTTAGAAATGTTTCCTTTTAGGTAATTTTGGAACTTCAGTCAGTAGATCATGGGATCTTAGCTCCAAACTTCCCTCCTCCATCCCAAACCATCTTTTCATCCTACCTGCTTGTCTCGGACAAGGGGCTGCCCCTACCCTGTGAAGGCTAATCCTGACCCTGTGCCCTGGTTCAAAGCTCTTCCAACCTCTCCAGGGACCTCCATGACAAAACTTTTTGATCTTGTATCTTAAATCTTCTTCTATTTCCACCCACCTTTCTGCCTAATCTCCTATGTTTCCCTCTGGGCCATGCATATTTTCTTTTTCTTTTTTTAAAAGACGTATTTATTTATTTGACAGAAAGAGACACAGCGAGAGAGGGAACACAAGCACGGGGAGTGGAGAAGCCTGCCGAGCAGGGAGCCCGAAGCGGGGCTCGATCCCAGGGCCCTGGGACCATGACCTGAGCCGAAGGCAGACGCTTAACGACTGAGCCACCCAGGCGCTCCTCTGTGTGTATTTTCTTTCTCCTCTACCTTCTGCTTGTCCAGAGCTTCTGCTGCCTCATTGCTCCTCAGTCCATTGAAAATTTAATATTCCACCATTCATATATAATATATGTAAATAACTTGGAAGAGAATAGGTAATAGTACACTATAGGAAAATAATTAGGAAGTGATGAGTTTTGAGCATTCATTACCTTTGTTTTCAATATATTTTATTTCATTATGATTGTCTCCACCAGTTATCATGGGGTCTTGGTCCAATTACGGTGGGAGGAGGTCATCAAGAGTGCATGGGACTGCCAGTTGACCCATGAGCTGGACCCCAGCAATGGGAGGTTCCTCACCTCCCCTGTCCTTGGACCGTGCATTCTGCTTACCTTCCCTGCTCCCAGAAGCTGCCAAAGGATGCAGCCTTGAGATAGATTGTGGTGTTCCGACTATCTGGATGGTAGACGTGACTGAAGCCTGTTAAGGCCTCTAGATAAACTCTTAGGATTCTGGTGGGTTAGGGTATAGGATCTACTCATCTTGCAGCCACCCAAGACAAGCCTCATATGTAAGTTCCCTTGCTTATTAAACCTGCTACCTACCAATCTTGGGTGGCTTGCCTCTTTCTTTGATCTCTCCCTGCTCTCCACAGATGGGAGCCAGTTTCAGATTATTACCCAGGAAATCCTGAAAAGGTTACACACCAACAATTACCTAAACTCATGGTTCCTTAGTTTACTCATTTCTCAGAGGGGTCTAGTGATAATCTCAGCCTCGGGTTTTCTGTGAAGATGCCTGCTTTTCAACTCCTGTTGCCAAACTTGCTTCCCTCAAAGGCTGCTTTCTGGTCCACCCTGGTTTCTGGTTTCTGGACCCTTTCCCAGGGCTAACTACCATTTGCTCATCTTTCAGCTTGTCACCCCATCCTTCTGTTCTTTTATGTCCCAGTTCTGTGGATTGTTTTGTTTTTTTTTTTTAAGATTTTATTTTTTATTTATTTATTTGAGAGAGCGAGAATGAGAGAGAGAGGGAGAGCACATGAGAGGGGGGAGGGTCGGAGGGAGAAGCAGACTCCCCGCTGAGCGGGGAGCCTGACGCGGGACTCGATCCCGGGACTCCAGGATCATGACCCGAGCCGAAGGCAGTCGCTGAGCCACCCAGGCGCCCAGCTCTTTGGATTCTGATCAGAGCTCTCAACACTGCCATGCCCCAGCCTCTTATGATAATGGGCAACACAAATATTCACAGTATCTTTCGCCTCCAATCTTGTGGCCCCGTTAATCTGTTCAGCCCTTGAGTCATCAGACTTTTCATGATACAAATCAAGCAGTCACTACGTGCCAGGCACTGTTCTAAGTGCTTTATGTGTTATTCCTCACAGCATTCCCAAGAGGAGTTTGAAAAGTTTCAAAAAGTAGAATTCACGAGTGAAGTCATCTGACCCTGATTTTTTTTTTTGTAGAAATCTTCTTGACTCGTAACTCAGTTTCTTACTTGTTATAGGTCTAGTCTGACTTTCTATCTTCTTGAGTCAGTGTTGGTTCTTTGTGTCTTCTAGGAATCTCTATATCTTATTCATGTTATCTAATTTGTCAGCATATAGTTATTCCCAGTATTCACATCTAACCCTTTTTATTTGTATCTCGTCTCCTCTTTTGTTCTTGACCTAAGTAATTTGAACCTTCTTTTCTCCTGAGTGATCTAACTATAGGGTTGTCAATTTTGTACCCCTAGATTGTTCCGTCACTAGCCGGTGCCCTCTTTGAGAAGTGTGTGGCCCTGGCTACAATGGCATTGCTTAGTCATTGGCCAGTGCTTATCCCTCGAGGATCATGAGTTTGATTATATAGTAAAGGCATATCCCAAAGAAGCGACCAGGCTGTCAGCCAATCACAATATTTGAAGCAGGGCAGCAAGTCTTTTCTTGAAGGGACAGTCTTAATAGTCAATGACTGGATTACCCCATGCCTTGGGGACCATGGCTTAGCACTATTGAAATGTGGGTAGAGGAGTATTGCTGTCCCTCTCTCCAAAGGCAACCCATCCACCTACTCCCAAGTGACAGTAATTCAAGTTTATGAGTAGGGTACTGCATCTCAGTCTTAGACCCCAACTAGGAGAACTGCCTTATTTTTTTATTAATAATATTTTATTTGGATATAATTCACATAATTAAACCTACCCCTTTAAAATATATAATTTAGTGGTTTTAGTATATTCACATGATTGTGAAACCATCACCACTGTCTAATTGCAGAATATTTTCATTACTCCAAAAAGAGATCCTGTATCCATTAAGGGTAATTCCCTTTTACCCACAGACCCTGACAGTGACTGATCGACTTTCTATGTGTGTGGATTTGCCTGCTTTGGATACTTTAACTTAGCAATGTTGGAAAGGTTGATCCATGTTGAAGCAAGTGTCAGTACTTCCTTCTTTTTTTTTTTTCCTAAGTGTTTAGTTCATTCCTTTTTAATGCATGAATATGTCATTGTATAGATGATACAACATTTTGTTTATCTATCCATCAGTTGATGTACATTTGGGTTTTTTCCACATTTAGGGTATGATGAATAATACTGCTCTGAATATTCATGCACACGATTTTGTGTGGACGTGTGTTTCAATTCTCTTGAGTATATATGAAGGAATGAAATTGCCAGGTCGTATGATAACTTTTTGAGGATCTTCCTAAGCGTTTTCCAAAGTCGCTGCGTCATTTTACATTCCCATCGGCAATGTACGTGGGTTCCAGTATTTTTCATATCAATATTGTTTCATGTCGTCCTTTTTTATTATACCCATCCTCTAGGTGTTGTATCAGTAAAAGTTCAACCAGAGAAAGGGAAACCGTAGTATACAAATATATATACCAGGAGCGAGCAGCAGCATAATTGAAAATCGCGTCAAAAAATTCATAGACGGGCAGCATTAACTTAGCTTTTCCTGGTTGATACAATCCGTAAGGCCCCTTCCAGATTTAACACCATACACGTCTAAAAGCCAAGGTGGCAGAGAGGGTGAAAGAAGCAGTTTACATTATGCTACAAGTGAGACAAAGCATACGTTGTGGACAAATCTACTGGCAGGTTTTTTTGTTTCCTCCCGCTCTTCCACGAGCTGGTCCCTCCCAGGAACTTGGGTCCCAGTTCCCTGGCTCCCTCCAATGGGCCAGGCAGTGCGGCAGCCCTTGACACAAGTCGGGAATTGAGCCCCATGGCAGTACCTGCAAGGTTTCTTAAGATGCTGGGCAATTTTGAGTGATAAGCAGTTTTAATTTATTCGCAAATAATTTAAAAGCAACTGGTTTGGGGTCCCTAGAACAGAATTGGCATTACTCGCAACAGCTGTTTCTCTGGAAACCTCTCAGGAAGTTGCCTGTCGGCTCCTCTCACTGGTACTTCTCCTTCCCTGCAGGGAACTGGCTTTTCAGGTGCTGAGTTCTTTTAGCTGTCCTGGGCTACTAACAGCCAGTGTCAGAAAGCAGCATGCATCCTTCTGCACCAGGGCAGCAGATGTATGGGAAAACCCAGGGTTGGGTTTAGAAGAGCAGGGAAATGATGGAATTTCCTTAGCTTAGCACTATTTAGAGGCTGATCGCAAACACGAGACCCCTGTTGGCATTAATTTTTCAACTGGGCCAAGGCTCCCAATTACCTATCAAGTAACAACGGGATGTGTTTGATGGTCAGCAAAACACATGCCTTGTCCTGCCTAAATCATAAATCATGACAGGGTGGTGGAACGATGTGAATGAATATTTGGGGGTGAGAAGCAGATAGCAGGATATTGATCTACTCATTTATCTCAATGAGAAGAGGCTACAGGGTAGCCAACGTCCAGCTTCAGATAATTCCTTGTGACCACTGTATTCTGGAATGGCAGCAGAAGTGAATGGCAGAATGAAATGCAAGTTAGACCCCGAGGCTTAGCTATTGGAAGCCCAAGTCATGGATAAAGGGGCCATCCTTGTATTTTGTCAGGAACTCCAGAAATAGAGATCCCTAGGTGTTTGGCCTGGGCTCAGTCAAGAGCCAGAAGCTAAGCCTATTGTGCCTTGTGGCTTGTTTTAGCAAATGAAATCATCTCCATGACCCGCTGTATAAATAGAAAAGTTCTAGTAAGAGGTTGCTATTTTGTTCGTGATAACAACCATGTGCGTATCCCACAGGAAGTCAGTGTAGTCGTGGACAAGCACGGCATCTGTGACCAGAGGGCCTGGGTTACCTTAGGGCTCCGGGGAGAGAATGACTGTGACCCGCACACTGCTGCACAGCACACCGCACTGGGCGATGATGGCAGAAGCCGTTCAAGATCCTAAGCGATTTTATGAGAACGGGCCACTGGATGGTTGCAAATGAGAATACTTGACAGATGCAGTAGTGCCTTCTGGAGCGTTGGGGGATCTAAGAGAGGGCTTCAGGGCCAGCCCCAAGGATGAGAATAACTATAATACCGTGCACTACAGGGGGTTAAGTGCTTCAATTCATCACAGCTCTATGAAGTACCCCTGCTTTACAAACCTCCTATGAGTTGACTGACCTTATCCTGAGGCTGTACAAGAGTGTCGAGTGAGGTCAGGATTTGCTGCTTTAATAAATACTCATTTGGCATTTACTATGTGCCGGGACTGTTGTATGTGCTTTCCATGTGTTACTTGGCTTTGTCCTCCTCACCGCCCCATTAGGTAGGTTCCATTGCTATCCATGGTTTACAGGTGAGGGAACTGAGGCACAGTGAGGTCAGGAGCTTACTCAAGATTACCCACCTAGGAAGTGGCGGTCGGGACAAACCCCGCCTGGCTGGGTCCAGAGCCCCTGCTCTCAGCCATGTGCTCTGCTGCCTCCTTTCCATCTGAGTCTGACTAAATAAACTCTTCTCACTCAGAAACTAACACACTTGTAATTATAAATTGTCGTCGTCCATGTGCTGTAGCACTTCTGGACCCAGAGAGAAAGAACTTTATGTGCCCATACCACCCTATTAGAGGGTGAGCCACTCACGGCAGGGGTCACGTGTCATGGTGCACACTCCTTGCGCCCACCATGGGCTTTGCCACCCAATGGAAGACCAGGAAATGTTTGTTAAATCACATCCTGTTCAAAACTCACACAATCTTGTGGGATCAACTTTATTTGGCCTCCAATACACATAACATGTCAACACAACCATAGACACAAACAAGATAAGTAGCACAAGTGACATATCCCAAAACATCCGTGGGAGAAGTGCCTAATACTTACGCACTCAACAGGAAACGGAACCATCCTAGCCTACGTGTAACTTTAAAAAGTCACCTTTCTCATGGAAATCAGTACAATGCTGTGAAAGGACAAAACGATGGTGCGAGAGAGCTCCTCACAGAGTGAGCAAGCTGCATCAGTGTCCTCTAAGTGCTGGAGGGACAGCTCTACCATTGAGAAAGAGATGCCCAACCCAGTGCAATAGAAAGCAAATTAAGCTGGGGGAGGGGGCAGGGGTAGAGCGTGCTACAGGATTCTGATGGCTCCAGAAGTGTGAAACCAAAGCCTTTCCTAAAATATCCTCAAACAAACTCAGATTTTTGCACATCTAATTGCTTTAAATATATTCCAGTAAGCTGATTTTTAGCCATTTAGAGCCTGCCTGCTTTGCGTACCCTAGAACACTGTACCCAACATCTTCTAGGCATAGATAAGATAATTCTAGGGCTTTAAGACCCCAAGCCCCTGTTGCCTTTTCTGAGTTCTCTGACCCAGAGACTTTACGTTGTGCTGATGGGTGATACCACACTGATTTCCCTATCCTCTGGGAGATCCCTCGCCTTCTTCCTCTTCTGGGTGGTGAGCTTTTGTCATTATCTATACAAGGTCTCCTGCTGTAACGGACTTGCCATCATTTCCCATCCTGTCAAAGTACTGCCCAAGTAAAGCTTGTTGTATGCTGCTGCTGTGTCATCATAGTAGTATCCTCTTCCCTATTCAGCCCCAAATCCTCAAACTCACAAACGTTTATGTATGAAAGAGCCTAGAATAAGCTTTAAAATAATACACACCAGATTGTTAATTGTGGTTATTTCTGAAGATAGGACTGCATTTTGGAGAAACTTTGCAAAGGGAGAACAATGATTTGTCTGATTTTTTAGAGTTTTTTGCAAGAAGGATATATGAACTATTACCACTGTAATTAAAATAATACAATAACTTTAACAAGAGAAATAGTAGCCATGTATTTGTCAGCTAAGGCAAACTCTAGCTGATGCAACAGACAAAAGCCGAAATTTGAATGGCTTGACCCAGCAGAAGTTTGTTTTTTGTACACATAAATTTTGATGCTGTTTGTCAGGGTCTCACCACTCTTAAGGGACGCAAGTTTCCAAGCTGTTTTGAAGTGCCACCATCTCAGCATAAGATGGCCATGTTCGGGGGCACCTGGGTGGCTCATTTGGTTAGGCGTCTGACTCGGTTTGGGCTCAGGTCATGATGGTGAGATTGAGTCCCTGGTCCGGCTTTGTGCTCAGCACGGAGTCGGCTTGGGATTCTCTCTCCCTCTTCCTCTGCCCCACCCCCTGCTCCCTCAGGCTCTCACTCTCCCTCTTGAAATAGATAAAATCTTTATCTGAGAGAGAGAGGGCATGAGAGAGCATGGGGAGGGGGCAGAGGAAGAGGGACCAGCAGACTCCCTGCTGAGCAAGGACCCTGACATAGATCCCAGGACCTTGGGATTATGACCTGAGCCAAAGGCAGATGCTTAAGTGACTGAGCCACCCCGGTGCCCCAGTAGATAAAAATCTTAAAAAGAAAAAAAAAAAAGATCGCCATGTTTGCTGCTGGGTGAAAGAGAAAGCACAGAAATGGCATACTGGCTCCAGATGTGACAAACAATGCTTCGGCTCATATCTCAATGACAACAGCTAGTCACATGACCCTTCCTAACTACAAGTCACCTGGAAATGTAGTGTCCCTGTGTCCAGGAGGGAAAGGAAGACAAGATATGGAGGAGTCCTTGTAGTCTCTCCCACATACTGTTTCATAGTAGTGGTACTCGACTAAGAGTAACCACGGTAATTTGTTATGACCCAGACCTTCTTCATTTCTTGGAGGAGTTTCTGAAAAGGCCAGATCTGCCTTGATATTCTCCAAATTTTCAAGCACTTACTATATGACAGATGCTTTCCAACACAATACCACATCTAATTTTAAGAGGATCATGGAAATGTCGGCAGGGTGGATTTGCCCTTCTTTACTCAATAGCACCTTTCTACACTGCCCTTTGCAATGTCCACTATGATGTCAGTAGGCTGAGAATTTTCTCCTTCCTTTTGATACATGAGTAAAATCCTAACCTCTGAGTCTCTGCTACCCTCCCCATGACTGAATTTGCCTGAACACCTGCACAAGTGCCATTGTGCACTCTGAAAACCAGAACGTCCCTGTGGGGCTGGTACAGAGCGAAGAGGCCATAGAAGGATGACTATTTTTCCCTTTGGATCTGTGCTAGCATGTCCACCAAGGAACCATTTTTCACCTCCTTGGAAGGTTTTTAAGAGTTCAACCCAGTAGATGTTTGCTCCACATTGACTTCCACGGTCTTTCCTCTCTACGACTTACGAAGGAAACGTTGGGTTTTGAGCTCCTAGGTAGGTTCATTCATCTGCATATGTGCTTAGTGGCCAGTTCCAAATAAGACAGCCCATTAAAATTATACTGCCAATATCAAGGAGGTTCCAAAACCCCTTTTTTAACCTCAGGTTTGTATCCAAAGAACCAGTCAATGATGCAACAAATCAGACTACTCACAAACCCAGTTGGAAAACATTTTGAGAATGTGTTGAAGTTGCCCAGAAGGATTACCAGGTGTCTAAAGGTCACTACCCGAGGTCAAAGGGACTATGGCTATCAGGGGTATTCCAAGGTGAGGGCAGAATTGTGAGGGTACTTTTGCAGGGGGTAGGCATACTCTATGTCAGGGGAGGGCAGAAGACCCTGGGAGGCCGTTAGAGGTGTAGCAGTGATAAGCCGGCCAGCAGGCCAGGTACCAGAAGGGGACTGGAGGGCGCGTGGGGGAAGACCGGGTAGGGCTGTGGTCATGTGGGAAAGTGTTGGCACTGGACGGCAGTGGCGGCACCTGGCAGAGTCTGCTCTGAACAAAACTCAGACAATCCCCAAATGGTACCTGATCCTCATTATCACCTTCCTTCCTTAGGTCTGCTTTTACTACCTGGGCCTCAGGTTTCTACTTTTTGTCACCTGAGAGACATCATCCCATACTTAGAAGAGAAAGAAAGTATGAATTAGAAGGTTGGCCATAGGCTGCGGTGGATGGGAACAGCGTGGACTCTACCTGAGTTCAGACCAGGGTTCTAGTCTCTGCCCTGTCACTCACTAGCCATGTGATCCCGGGAAAATGACCAAGCCCTGTGAGCCTCAGGTTCTTTGTGAAGTGAGCAGGTTTGATAAACCCTGTCTTGTAGGGCTGCAAGAATGTATGTAATGTATGGGAAGTACCTTGCACAGTGCCTGGCATATACTGGAACTTTGATGAATGGCAGTGATTTCGAATGTTGTTTTGATCCCGGAGCTTCCGCTCTCTCCTCTGAGATTTTGTTGTTGTTATTCACTTCAACGGTCTTCAATCTACCCCAGAGGTTTCTCATGTTTTGTTGTTGAGTTTTTGCTGTTGATATTGTGTTTTTTATTGGTTTCATTTTCCCTTCTCTAGTTTTCCAGGTTTGATTTTGGAAGCAGAAGACAGCAGCCTGAACTTCACCGTCATCTTGGCAGCTACAAGTAAGGCACTTAATCTGTAAACAAAAAAAAAAAAAAAAAAAAAAAAAGCAGAATTGACATCTTTACAACATTTGGTTCTCCATCAATGAATATGGTATACTGCTCCATTTATTCGGGACTTTTTTTTTTTTTTTTAACCTGAATCTATCAGTAAATTTGTATAGAAGCCTCCGTAAAGGTCTTATATATATTTCTTCGGCTTCTTCTGTTGGGAATGGGATATTCTCTATTACATCTTCTAAATAATTATTACTTGTGTGTGTGTGTGGCAAGGCTCTTGATCTTGCTATAGTGATCTACCATACACTATTTTTCTGAAGTCTCTTATTAATTCAGATATCCCACGTACCTAGTTCTTTTTTTTTAATTTAATTTAATTTTATTATGTTTTGTTAGTCACCATACAGTACATCATTAGTTTTTGATGCAGTGATCCACGCTGCATTGTTTTCATAGAACACCCAGTGCTCCATGCAGTACGTGCCCTCCTTAATACCTATCACCGGGCTAACCCGTCCCCTACCCCCCTTCCCTCTAGAACCCTCAGTTGGTTTCTCAGAGTCCATAGTCTCTCATGGTTCGTCTCCCCCTCCGATTCCCCCCCTTCATTTTTCCCTTCCTTCTCCTGATGTCCTCCATGGTATTCCTTACGTTCCACAAATAAGTGAAACCATATGATCATTGACTTCCCCTGCTTGACTTATTTCACTGAGCATCATCTCCTCCAGTCCCATCCATGGGGATGTAAAAGTTGGGTATTCCTCCTTTCTGATGGCTGAGTCATAGTCCATCGTAGATATGGACCACATCTTCTTTACCCATTCGTCTGTTGAAGGGCATCTCGGCTCTTTCCACAGTTTGGCTATTGTGGACATTGCTGCTAGGAACACTGGGGTGCATATGGCCCTTCTTTTCACTACGTCTGTGTCTTTGGGGTAAATACCCAGGAGTGCAATTGCTGGGTCATAGGGTAGCTCTACTTTTAATTTTTTGAGGCACCTCCACACTGTTTTCCAAAGTGGCTGTACCAACTTGCATTCCCACCAACAGTGTAAGAGGGTTCTGCTTTCTCCACAACCTCTCCAACATCTGTTGTTTCTTGCCTTGTCCATTTGGGCCATTCTAACCAGTGTAAGGTGGTATCACAATGTGGTTTTGATTTGAATTTCTCTGATGGCCAATGATGATGAACATTTTTTCGTGTGTCTGTTAGCCATTTATATTGTCTTCTTTTGAGCAGTGTCTGTTCATGTCTTCTGCCCATTTTTTGACTTGATTATTTGTTTTTTGGGGTGTTGAGTTTGAGAAGTTCTTTATAGATCTTGGATCTCAGCCCTTTGTCTGTAGTGTCATTTGCAAATACCATCCTCAATGGAGAAAAGCTGAGAGCCTTTCCCTTAAGAACAGGAACACGCCAAGGATGCGCACTCTCGCCACTATCGTTCAACAGAATCCTAGAAGTCCTAGCAGCAGCAATCAGACAACAAAAAGAAATAAAAGGTATTCAAATTGGCAAAGAAGCAGTCAAAATCTCTCTCTTCGGAGATGACATGATATTTTATGTGGAAGATCCAAGACTCCACCCCCAAAGTACTAGAACTCATACAGCAATTCAGTCGTGTGGCAGGATACAAAATCAATGCACAGAAATCGGTGGCTTTCTTATGCACTAACAATGCAACTGTAGAAGGAGAAATTAAAGAACCAGGTCCATTTACAATAGCACCAAAAACCGGAAGGTACCTCGGAATAAACCTAACCAAAGAGGGAAAGGATCTATACTCTAGCAACTACAGAACACTCATGAAAGAAGTTGAAGAAGACCCGTGTACCTATTTCTTTGAATTCTCTACATAGATGATCCTATTGTTACAAAACGTTATCTTCCTTTTCAATAGCCATTTATTTTGAGACGCATAGTTCGACTCTGTTCTAATGTACTTTTGAATGGTAGAGGTGAAAGCATACATTTGTGTCTTGTCCCTGTCTTCAAAGGGAATCCACCTAACATTTCACATTTAAGTATGTGTGGGGTAACTAGTAGGAAAGTTGCTGAAAGTTTTTACCTTGTACTCATGTTGATTTTTTTCCCAAAGGCTTTTATCATACATGATACAGTGACACAATGTGTCCCCTTAATTTGCCATTACGGGGATTACAAGTGAAAGTATTTTCTAATTTAAACCATATTTTCATTTCTTAGCCACAGCCTGTTCACTCAGTTCACTGCTATATTGAATATGCTATCAATTTACTTAGGATATGTGCTACTCTAAGAGTGAACTTGGCTCAAGGGTTCTTTTCAGTGTGGAAATGGGGGGCTTAGCTGGTGTTAGACTTACAGAGAGCTAGCCTGGAAAAATGAGTGAAATAATTCCCCATATTTTTGTATGCTTTGGGAGACTTGACTTAAGATGGAGATTAGTTTTTCCTGATCATTGGTAGACTTGACCACCCAAACTGCCTGTCCGGGAGCAGGGTGGTTCGGGTGTTCAGGAGAGCTTGGGTGTTGAATATAGTTTCACTTTGTATTATTTAATTAAAGTCTTCTATTTCTTTATGGACTGATTTGGTCCTTTATTTTTTTTTTTTTAGTATTGTCCCTTTCACCCAGGATTTCAAATGTAATTGCATGATATTTATAACAAAGCCTTTATTATAGAAAATCTGAAACACACACAACAGTAGAGAAGAGTATAACAAACCCATGATACCTGATAACCAGTATCAATAATCTTCAGTACATGGTAAGTCTGGTTCCATTATACCCTCACTTTCCCCGCATCTCTGCCAAAGGAATAATGTGAAAATAATCCAAGACATCATGCTATTTCATCGCATCTCATCAGTATTTCAATATGCATTTCTAAAAGACAAGGAATCTTTTGTAAAACATAGATTCAATCCAATTATCATTCATACAAATTTAAATAAGTTATTATTGGTATCAAATATCCAGTTACTTTTCACATTTAAATTATATGTAAAAAAAATTTAAGTTTCTTTGAATCACAAATAGGGTCTATATTTTGTGATTTTTTGTTATATCCCTTAAGTCTTTTTTAATCAATAGATTCCCCACCATCCCCTCCCCCCCCCTTGCAATTATTGTTCTTCAGGGGAAAAAGCAGGTCAAATTACGTGACATTTCCCATAATCTGACTTATGTTGAACAAAACACTTTAGTGTCCTTTAACATGTACTTTGGCCTCCTACTTCTTTAAACTGATAGTCGCAGGTAGAAACTTGATCAAATTAAGTTTGCATGTTTGTTTGTTTGCCATATTTTCTTTTTTTAACAAGACCGCTACATAGGTAATGCTGTGTACTTCCATTATGAGGAAGATAATGTTTATTGTCCTTTGTGCTGAAGTTGGCAGTCCTCAGTGAACATCACCTTTATGTGTGTCTTGGGGGTTGCAGAGTGATGATTTTCTAATTCTCTCATTCATTCTTAGTTTATTAGCTGAAAAACTTCTATACGTAGAAAAGTTTCCTTGTCCACCATTTGGTTATCTTGAGGGAATCATGTACTTGTTGTGTTTTTACATCATTTAAATATCTTCTGCATCAATATTTTGTACAGTTTTAACTTACAGTGTTTACTTGTGATTTTTTTCTTTAGTCCCTGGTCATATCAGCAAAAAAAAAAAAAAAAAATGTCTGTTTTATAAGTATTTTCAAAGAATTGGCACTTGTTAGTTGGTCTTACTGTTTTCTAATTCATTATTTCTACACTTATCTTCATTCTTTCCAACCTTGTACTCCTTTGGGCTTAATACAATGTTCATTCCTTAGCTTCTTGAATTTCTTGGGTGCTTTAACTATTTCTTTTTCTGATACATCTATTTAAGACTATATATTTTTGATTACCATCTGGGCTATACTGCACATGTCATGCTATGTAGCTGCATGTGTATTGCTTGAATTTTTTTAAAGATTTATGGTTTTATTTTAGAGAGTGGGAAGGGGCAGAGGGAGAGAGAGAATTTCCAGCAGACTCCCCACTGAGCGTGGAGCCCAACACAGGTTTCAGTATCATGACCCCGAGATCATGACCTGAGCCAAAGTCAAGAGTTGGATGCTCAATTGACTGAGCCACCCAGGTGTCCTGTATTGCTTGAATTTTTCACAAGTTGGCTAGATCATTCTATTACTTACGCTATTAGAATATTTTCAGTGTGTATCTCAAAATTAGAAAGTGTAAAAATTATTTTGAGAAGACTGTGAAGATTATGAGAGAATGTTATTTGGAGGAAGTTTCAGGGTTTGACAGTATTTTATTTTAATTTTGTTATTAATTACAGAAGAGACTTAAACATAATTAACTGCTGGTGACAGAGTTGGGTTTAACCCAGGGAAGCAAAGAAGTTTAGCACTAGAAGATCGATCAATATAACTGGCCACATGTAGCAGTCAGGATTGTTCAGGAAATTCAAAAGCACCGTAAATAGTCAGCCTGGAGGGAATTTAATGGAAGGAATTAGTTATACAAGTGATAGAGAGGCCAAGCAGGGGAGAATTGGGAAACCCAGTAATTAGCAATACGAGCAAGTCTCTCCCACCTCTAGGCTAGAAGAACAAGAAGAGGAAATAGTGTTACTAGATCCTGGAGTTTGGATTCAACAGAGTCTGGAGCCATGGTGGGTCGATCTGATGGTAGCTGGAGCCATGAAGAATACGTGGCCATTGAAGGAAATGCCCCTTGATGTAGAGGAAGGAGGAGAAAATCTCTGACTGCTCTATTCTTCTGGGTTTTAATCTCTTGATGGATGGTGTCTTCAGTTAGCTGAACCAGAATGACAAGCAAACGTTGGCCGAGTTTAGGAATTGTAGCCTGCAGGGGTCAGCCCCTGCATAGTCTAGAGCAGAGCAGGGAGAGTGAGGGATGGGTCTGGGTCACGGTGAGTGAGACCAGGATTGCCTTATTGCATTAACGGGTTAAAGGAGAAAAAGCAGATCTAAATTGATACAGAAAAGTATCTGATAAAAATCAACATCCATTCATCATAAAAAAGAGATGTTAGTCCAAAGTATGAGACTGGAATTATGGGTTTTGGTGAGGAAGACCAGAGAGAGAAAGTGCCATTCTTACCACATCACATCAAGGGTACATAATATCAACATGATTTGTCACTGTTGATGTTGACCTTGATCACCAATTGTGGTAGTGTTTGTCAGGTGTCTCCTTCCCTTGAGCTCAGGTGCAGAAATAAGGGAAGGAGAGAAGAGAGGGGTCAGCCCTTGACTAATTTCCTAAATCACCTGCCCAGGCATCAGTGCTAACCATGGCTAACCTGTCGCACACATTAGAACCCAACAAAAAAAATTCAGCCTCGACTTCTTACAGTGTAACAGAAATCTTCTAACGTGCACAGTAATGAACAGGCTCATGGTGTGTATAGAGAAGATAAGGGAGTTTGGGCCCAGCTGAGAGGGACCCTGAACATCAGAGCACAGCGTGTGAACCTAAGTTTATGGGTGGCGGGGAATTAAGCAGCAGAACGCCGCGATGACATCCGGGCCCCCGTCATCCTTCATTCTTCTTGGCAGTGGGGGTCGGAGCTGTTTTCTCATGTGCTGCCTGTTTGCTCACCTTCCTCACCGGGTACTTATCAATACCTCGGAAGGGTGCCATTTAAACTCCCATGTGAGAACAACAGTTTGCTCATTTTGAGACCAAAACATTTCAATAAAGAATCCCATTTGCTTTACATGTGTTCCCTTTTTACTCTTCCAGGTTGACCTCCATCCAGTGGCTGTGCTATACATCATGGCCCCAAACCCAGGCAAGCATGAAGTCTTGATGAGGAACTGAAAACACTAGCTGAGTTCCCTCGTTGTAGAGCATGAATTCTCTAACCCATGGTCATGTACACAATCACAGTTTCCATCTGAATCTTGGTTGTAGGCCTATTTCTCTGCATAGGTATCACCTTAACTGGCGTGACTTTTCTGTCACTAGAATGGTGGAGTTGCTAACCAAATACAAATTCTTAGGTTCTCACTTAAGCGAAAGTCAACTAACTTACTAGGTACTTGTTTCACCCACTCACTTCCCAGTAATAGTGATAGGAGCGCGAGGCCCAGAACTTGGGCTGCTCGGGCACTTGTTTCTTGTGTACTGCTGCTGAACGTGTATGCTAGCAGGAGAAGGGCCAGAAGGTTTCTCCTATTAGGAAAGAGAGTTAAAGGTCTCTGTCTCTTGAATGTGCCACGGGATACTTTACGAAAATACTTGGTTTTATACTTCTGGAGCCCACTGGAATACTGTTTCCCCCCCCCAAACCTAATTTGACTTCCTACTGTGCCATTTCTTCCTAAATTGGTCATTTCTTCCTAAACGGTAGAGCTGTCCCTCCAGTACTTGGAGGACACTGGCTCCGCTCGCTCACTCTGCAGGGAGCAATCTCTTGCCATCATTTTATTCTTTCACAGCATGGTACTGATTTTCATGAAAAATGTGACTTTTTAAAGTTACACATATTCCAGGATGGTTCTGTCTACTGTTGGCTGTGTTAAGTATCAGGCCCCTCTCCTACAGATGTTTAGGGAGGTGTACTTGTGTTACTGATCTTATCTATGTTTATGGTTGTGTTGATATGTTGCGTGTATTATGAGGCCAAATAAAGTTGATCCAACAAGACCGTGTGAGTTTTGAGTGAGATGATTTTATTTAGCAAATATTTCCTGATTTCCTACTGAATGCCAAGGCCCACGCTGGGCCCGGGAATACAGAGCCCGGCATGTGACCCTTGCTCCAAGGAGCTGACAATCGTGGTGGCATGGCTGCTACAAACCTTTGACTGTTTTCCAGAGTCCTAACAAGATTGCTTCTAACAGTTTCTGCTTGGTTTTTTGATGTTTCTGTGGTTCTAAAGAAATCCCTTTTAGAAAAATTTAAAACTATGGTATCGGTTATTGAATAGTTGTAGTACTCCTCAGGTTATGCATTTCATCTAGGATAAGCTTGAGTAGTTTCTGATTTTTGAGGAATTGCACAATTTCATTTAAGTTCTTGAACTGAACGTCCATAGATTTGTTCTTAGTATTTCCCTTTTATCCTTCTAACATCTCTGGTGTAATGCTTGTGGGCTTGCAGTGATACCCAGTTTCAGTTTTGATATTGGTCATGTATGTCTTCTCTTCTTTTTACTTTGTCTGTCTGGCTAGAGTTGTAAAATTTATGGGATGCAGCCAGTCAGTGTTAAGAGGGAAAATTATAGCATTTAACGCTTAGATTAAGAAAGATCTCAAATCAGGGGCGCCTGCGTGGCTCAGTCGTTGGGCGTCTGCCTTCGGCTCAGGTCATGATCCCGGGGTCCTGGGATCGAGCCCCGCATCGGGCTCCCTGCTCGGCGGGAAGCCTGCTTCTCCCTCTCCCACTCCCCCTGCTTGTGTTCCCTCTCTCGCTGTCTCGCTGTCTTTCTCTCTCTCTCTCTCTCTCTGTCAAAATAAATAAATAAAATCTAAAAAAAAAAAAGGAAATCTCAAATCAATAATCTGTTTCCACCTTAACTTAGAAAAAGAAGGAAAAAACCAAAGCGATCAGAAGAAAAGAAATAAGCAAAGAAACAACACAACAGAAGAGAAAGAAATAAAATTGAAGTAAATCTTTTCTTTGGTCTGGAGATGATTTTAGGGTATGCTGTTTAATTTCCAAGTGTTTTGAGGTTTTTCTTGTCCTTCCACTACTGTTTGATTTCTAATTTGATTCCTTAATTGTCGGAAAATATACTCTGGATCATTTAAACTTAAAAAACATTTGAATGACACAGGATATAGTCTATCTTGGTGAATGCTCCGTAGGTACTGGAAATAAGTGTGCATTTTGCTGGGTTGGTGCAGTGATATTTGGATCCATAGTGTTTGTGATTAACCCAGGGCCCCATCTGAGCCCTGCTGATGGTTCAGTTCTCTAAACTCTTGGCATCCTATTTATGGTGAGATTCCAGCATGAGCAGCTCAGGTATAATCAGAACTTCCTACGTAACTTGATGAGATCCTTGCTCAGATTTGTTCCTCTTCACCATTTTCCCCTCACTCTCTGGCTACCAGGAGATGCTTTTCTGGTCCTCTAACTAGGAGGGGATCTATAATCTCCCCTCTCTGTTGTGTACTTCCTTTGAACGGATTTGCCTAGGTGGCCAAGTGGTGGAATTAGAGAGAGAAAAATAGCAAAGTCGTTACCTCTCACCTTTTTGTACCCAAGATTTTCTTTACCAGAGACACATATTACCCTCCCTCCAAGTCTTAGATACCTGGCCTGCTGTCGCTGAGGCTCCACCACAGGGTTTCCGCTTTGGGCCTGGGGCGTTACTGCCACCTATGTAATACCTCCCTCAGTACCTTGATGCTAGTTTGCTCTACACCAGAGATCAACAGATAGTTCCCATAAACGGCTAGATTCTAAACACTTTTGGCTTTGAAGGCTATATTTTCTCTAAGCTAGATAGATTTTATGTTTTGTTTTCATATTATATTCCTATTAACGTCAATTTAAATTTGATGTATATTTCTGTTAACATTTATAATTTATTTATATATTAAATTGTTAATTTATTTGATATTTATAATATTATTTATATTGTTATATTTAGTGTTTACCCAATGTCCTTTTTTGGTTACAGGATCATGGTCAGTATACCACATACCATGTAGCTGTCATGTTTCCTTAGGATTCTCTTTGCAGTGACAGTTTCTCAGACTTTCCATTCTTTTTGATGATGACAATTTTGAGGAGTACTGGTTAGGTATACTATCGAGCGTCCCTCTATTTGAATTTGTCTGGTGTCTTTCTTATAAGTAGATTGTTGTTGTGAGTCTGGGGAGTAAGACCAGAAAGGTAAAGTGCTTTTCTCATCACATCACATCAAGGGTACTACGTTCTATCAATATGACTCATCACTGGTGACGTTGATCTTGATCACCTGGCCGAGATGGTGTTGGTTAGGCTTCTCCCCCAAATGTTCTTTTCTCTCTCTTTCCACGCTCTATTATTTGGAAGGCACTCTGTGCAGGCCACAGTTAAGGAGCGAGGGTTATGTTTCATCTCCCTGAGTGGGGGAGTATCTACATAAATGATTTGGAATTCTTTGGCATAAGAAAGTTTTCTGTTCTCACTATGAGCTCATGGATATTTATTTTATGCTTTGGGTTATAATGCAGTGCAAGTTTTGTTTATTTGCTCAAATTCTTCCAGATTTGGCCATTGGGAGCTCTTTTCATTGACTCCTGTGGCCCTTTGACATACCCCCATCGTTGTTTTGTTCGTTTGCTTTTGAGCATTTCCTTATATTCTGGCATGACAAGATGGCCCAGGTTTATCTGTCTATTTCCTGTACCAGCCTAAGAATCATTTATTTCTTTTAGGATCCCTGGTTTTCTTTATTGGGAAATAAGATCAGAAATTGATACTACGTGCATCCATTGCCACTGGTATGTCCTTGCTTCTAGGCTTTCTCAGCTGACAGAGCAAGAAGATATATGTGTATATGTAACACTTAGTTTTTGTAGTTCTCAGGTAGCTGCTCGATATTTTTTTCCCTTAAGGTTTGTAGTTACTTTCAATGGAACAGACAAGGAAGAATATGCCTGATCCATCTTGACCCTGGACCACTTACATTTAATGTAATTATATACCATTATACCATTTGCTTGTTACTTTCTAGTCATCCATCTTGTCTTTGTTCCTCCTGTCTTTTTTGCAAACTTTCTCTGATAAATTCTGATAAATTGACTATTTCTTATGATTCCGTTTTATGCACACTATTGGTTGATAGTTATATATCTTTTGGAATTTTGTGGTTGCCCTATGTTTGCAGTATCAAGTTCTACTTACTAGACTACCTTCAGGTAATATTATACCAATTCAGGCATAATAAAATATCCTGAAAACAGTAAACTTCCACTTCCTCCCTTCGATATATTGTTGCTATACTTGCTTTATACCAGAAGCTAGCACACTTTTCCCATAAAAAGACAGATAGTAAATATGTAGTTTTTGCAGACTGCAAAGTCCATTAAATATATAAGCCTTTAAAACTATTCTTGGTTCAAAGGCTGAACACAGTCTGGATTTGGCCTACAGGTAGCAGTTTGCAGACCTTTGCCTTAGAGCGTCAATTGTCTTTTAGGGTGTCTAAATATAAGAAAAAACTGCCTTTTCCATTTACCTTCATGTTTACAATTTCTGGTACTTGTCATTTCTTTGTATATATCCACATTGACACATACTAGTATATTCCATCTGCATGAAGAATTTTCTTTAAAATTTCTCAGTGTATTGCTGGCAATGAATTTTCTCGGCTTTTGTTTGTCTGTAAGATGATTTCCCATTCATTTTTTTAAGAGACACATCATCTTTTTTTAAAGATGTACTTATTTATTTTAGAGAGAGGGAACACACCCGCACAAGCGGAGGCAGGGGCAGAGGAAGAGAATTTTTCAAGCAGACTCCCCGCTGAGTGAGGAGCCTGCTGTGGTGCTGGATCCCAGGACCCATGAGGTCATGACCTGTACCGAAATCAAGAGTCGGATGCTCAGCTGGCTGAGCCACCCAGGGCTCCCCCCCCCCCCCGCCCCATTCATTTTTAAACAAAATTTTCACTAGATACAGGATTTGGGGTTGAGAAGTTGTCTTCCCCTCCTTTTAACACTTTAAAGATCATTATTTTTTGCTTTCTGGATGAAAATCTGTAATTCTCATTTTTCTCTATACATAATATTTCTCTTTCTTCTTGTTGCCCTTGTTTTCTTCATGTAAACTTCTCTTTCGTTTTCCGTAGTTTGGGTATTATGTGTCCTTTGTATCCTGGTTAGTGTTTCATGAGCTAATTGGCTCTGTGTGTGTGTGTATTTTGTCTTTTGCTTATTTTAGAAAATTCTTGTCTACAATCTCTTCAAATACATCTTCTACCATGTTCTTTACCTCTTTCTTATTCTGGAACTTCAGAATAACACACAAACTACATCCTTTTCTATTACCTCACCACTTTTGGATGCTCTATTCTATTTTTCAGTTCTTTTTTTCTTCTTGGTATTTCATTTGAATAATTTCTAATTACTTATCTCAAATTAGTTCTCTTTCCTCTACCATGTTCAGTCTGTTTATAATCCTTTTAGCAGATACTATTTTTTAACTCTAGCATTTCCATTTCATTGTCTTATTGTTTATATCTGTGTTAAAATTACCAATCTTTTTATGCGCATTATTCATCTTTTCTTCTAGATGATTTAACATGTTAATCATAGGTGATTTAAAGTTTCTTCCTAATACAACTAGCATATAGACCACCTTGGAGTACAGTTCTATTTATTGTTTTTTCTGTTGCCAGTGGATTGACAGTTCTGGATTTTGAAGTGTTGGGTTTTTGTAATTTTTTTTTTTTTATTGGATGCCAGCCAGACATCATTTGTGGGAGAACAGCAGAGACCGAGGTCAATAGCATTTATGGCTGGACATTGGCATGCCTTTTCTTCTACTAGGCTGTTAGTGTGTGGGAAGTAGTACATATAGTCAGTAGTTTAGCCGGGTCCGGGGTCCACTGTTGCTATGAGCTGCAAAATCTTCCCCTGGGGAGCAGCCTTTCCCTGTGCTTCCGGTCGGGCCTGTGACGCCAGGGTTTTCCCAGAGTCCCTGCTGCCTCCGCTGCAGTCTCCGCAGGTTGCACCACAGAGGGCCTCTCCATCTGTGCACTTTCCCTCTCCCACTCCTGGGTTCACTTCCTTATTCTTTATTGAGATATAATTCATATACCATATAATTTATCATTTTAGAGTATACAATTCAGTGCTTTTTCTTTTTATTTTTTTGAAGATTTTATTTATTTATTTGACAGAGAGAGACACAGCGAGAGAGGGAACACCAGCAGGGGGAGTGGGGGAGGGAGAAGCAGGCCTCCCGCGGAGCAGGGAGCCCGATGCGGGGCTCGATCCCAGGACCCCGGGATCATGACCTGAGCCGAAGGCAGACGCTTAATGACTGAGCCACCCAGGCACCCGATTCAGTGCTTTTTAGTATATTCACTAGATGGTGGACCATCACCACTAACTCTAGAACATTTTCATCACCTCAGAAAGAAGCTATCACTCATTGGCTGTGACTTCCCATTACCCCTTTCCCTAGCCCTAGGCAAGCACGAATCTATTTGTCTCTCTTGATTTGCCTATTCTGGATAATTCCTATGAATACAGTAATAAAATATGTGGTCTTTTCTGTCTGGTTTCTCTGCCTAATCATGCAATTATTCAATGTTCATCCATATTGTACCATGTATCAGCATTTCACCTATTTGTATTGGTGAATAATATTACATTATATGGATAGACCATATTTTAACGCATTCATCAGTTGGTGGACATTTGGATTGTCTCCCAGTTTTGGTGACTATGTATAAGGAATGATGCTATGCACATTTTTGTATAGGTTTTTGTATGGACATATGGTTTCACTTCCCTTGGATATATGCTTGGGGGTAGTATCAGTGGGTCACATGGTTACACTCCATGTTTAACTTTTTGAGGAACTGCTGACTGCCTTGCACGGTGACTGCGCCATTTTACGTTCCCACTAGCAAGGTATGAAGATTTCCATTTCTCCATGACATCGCCAACAGTTGTTACTCTCTGTCTTTTTATTTTAGCCAGCAAGTTTGAAGTCCTTACTCATTGCGGTTTTTGATTTGCATTTCCCTAACGATTCCGTTGAGCATCTCTTCATGGGCTTGTTGGTTATTTACACATCTTACTTGGAGAAATGTCTATTCAAAATTTTCGCTCCTTTTACAATTGGCTGATTTTTCTTTGTTGAGTTGTAATAATTCTTTATATATTCTGGATACTAAACACATTTGTCATATATACGATTAAAAGTATTTTCCCCTAATCTGTGGGTGGTCTTCTATTTTTTTAATGATGTCCTTTGAAGCACAAGCATTTTTAATTTCAATGAAATCCAATTCATCTTTTTTTTTTTTTAGTCACTTGTGTATCGGTACCTGCTGTGGACTGAACTGTGTCCCTAGCCCCAAATTCATGTTAAAGCCTTACTCCCATGTGATGGTATTTGGAGATGGGCCTCTGGGAGACAGAGTTAGATGAGTCTATGATGGTGGGGTTCCCAAGATGGGATTAGTGCCCTTATACTCTCTTTCTGTGTGTGAGCATGGAGGAAAGACCATATAAGGATGCAGAAAGACAGTGCCCCTCTACAAGCCAAGAAAAGGATTCTTGCTGGATATGGAACCCTGCCAGAACCTGCTGTTGGACTACCAGTCTCCCGAGCTGTGAGAAAGAGATTTCTATTATTTAAGCCACCCAGTCTATAGTGTTTTGTTGTGGTAGCCCAAGCAGACTAAGATTGTGTCATATCTAAGGAATTATTGCCTAAGATGACTTCATGAAGATTTACTCCCATGCTTTTCAGTAAATATGATTCATGATCATCTGTCCTATTTAGGTTCAGTAACACTAATGAAACTGTCTTCTGGAAGAGACCTGCAGAAAGGGAAGACTGAAGCATCCCCAAGAGAGCGCTTCCCTGGGTAAGTGAAGAGAGTATTCACTCCATGAAGTTCTCCCTGAACCCAGCAGGAGACGGCAGGAGCCGTCTTCACATGTCTGGGGCTGGCTGGCTGTGTGTGGGATGTGTCTGGCCGTCTGCGGGTGCAGCTGACAACCAAAGCTGAAAAGGAGCACAAGAATAGTTGTCACTTGTTTTTTGAAATACAGGGCACTTCCATTGTTTCCAGAATCCGATCAGATGTTCCAGCCCCCCACAATACCGACATTTACAGTGCCCGAGAGTTTCAAAGTCCAACTAGGCTGCCACCATGAGTCCTCTTCTATCCCTTGTTACCTGACTCTTGAGCTTCACATACTCAAGACATTCTTGAGCATCCACCGGGTGGCGGGGGGGGCGGGGGAGGTGAAGGTATAAACATGTTTGGGTACCATGGTCCTTTTCTCACATTAAAAGACAATCCATGGGCCCCTACGAGAAAGCAATGGGAGCTCGATATTACAGCCACTCGCGATTCGGAACAGCTTCTGTGGGCATTGGTGTTTTACTCATCTTAACAGCAACTGCCGACAGTCTGTGGGAAACATGAGAGTTCCCATTTTAGATAGTTTCTCAAGTTCTCAGAGAGGGAAGGCAATTTCCTCAAGACCTCACCCTAGAGATCCTGTTCTGGGTGGACCTCCCACAGTTGGCAGTGGTTGGCAAAAGGGTTTTGTGGAGGGAGAGTGGGAAGCACCCATAGTCCGCTCGGTGAAGGGGGTGGGGATTAGGGTAGTCCTTTCCCTGATTTCTATGAACTTGGGCTTTGGGTTCAACCTCTAGCTGGCGAAATGGCCTGAGAAGCCCAGGGTTGGGACAATGTAATCTACAACAGAGGACTCCTCCACATCGAGAATGAACGTCTCTGTTTAGTCTCTCTGCAGATGTTGGAACATAGCAGGCCATCTCTTTGGGGGAGAGTCTAGCTCCTGGTGGATCAAGTGTGTTTCAAGCTCATTGCAAAGGGAGTTTAATTGCCGAAAATATACAAGACACATTACACTTGAGGGCTGTAGGCGAGTGCCGAATTTATGATATGGCTGTAGGAGGGCAGAGTGCCGTAGAGACACAGCCAGCGTTCACCCGTGTGCTCTGCTGTGTGACGTCTTGCTTTATCACAGGGTGCTTATTAAATTTGACTATTTGGTGATAACTGTGGAAGCTGGGAGATGTATTGACATTTATCTGCGTGTGCATGAATGAGAAAGGTGACACGTTGAGAGCTTTGAACCAGAAAAGCAATTATTACCAGTCAGTGTTCTCTGGTTCCGTGTTTCCTGCTGTTCATTCAGGGATGGCAAGGGATTTTGAAGGAAGAAAATGTTTGCCAATTTAAAGATTGCAATTTTAAAAAATTTCAACAACCTGAAAAGGATTATAACCTGCAGACTAGTTTCCAGTGTGTCATCTGAGATGCCGGATTGGGGATAGAAGGGACACAGTACCTCTTTAGGGATGTTTTTAAAGTTTTGCTCACAACTGTGAACTCCTTCCTGCTGAAATCTAGGAGTGCCACACGGGTGAATGAAACCACAACTGCAGTTAGGTTTACTCAATTAAAAGAGAGGCCTCACTGGCAAGGAAGGATGAAGTTCAAGCAAAAATCTAGTCTCCAATCAGTTTATGCGGCTCCAGAGGTGAAGAGGAAGTGAAGTTTGTGGGCAGCAAGCCACTGTTGGAAAAGGGACCTCTCCGCGGAAAGCAGTGAGGGCTCACGAGTGCATTCTGGGTCGCTCTCCTCCCCACTCCCAGGCCCTGTTTTACTCATGCTCTCAGCGGCTCACTCGTGGACAGATGATCTGTTCTTTCTCTCCTGCTCAGTCACGTTGCCTCAAGCCACTCCCTGACCTCTGCCCCGCAGCCGGGAGCGTGTGTTGGAATGCCTGGCTAGTCAAGACTCAACCAGGCTTGAAACTATTCACTGGCCCCCAAGTAAGTTTGTACTGCGAGCCTGTGTCCAGCTGTCCATCTTTCCCATGCCTATGGCCAGCAGCCTGAATTGGACCCTTGTCACTGCTCGCCCTCTCACCAGTGTCCTCGGATCTAGTCCCTTGCCCCTTAGATTCACCGGCCACTCGGCTAACAGAAGGTCCGGTGTAAGTGCCAATCTCTTGTTACATGGTTAGACTCATCTGTTACTGTGTATATTTCTTCTAGGAAGAGCAAAACCACACCGAAGGTTACCCAAGTTCTGTACCCCAGTCAGTCTATCTGGTTCTCACAGGACCAGGACTTAGCAATTCTGCAACTGCTTATACGTTTACTAGGTGGGAATGAATAGTGAACCTATTTGAGATAATGAGGGCCAGGGTGCTCAGTGTCAGAGAAAAAGAATCCATTACATGTAACGAAAAAGAAAGGCTGGTGGTTGGCAGATGAGGCTAGACAGAGAGACAGAAGCTAGATCTTTAACCCAGCATGTTAGGCCGGGGAGCTTGACTTTATGTCGAGGGCAAAGGACAATGGAGAGAAGGGGAAGGCACTACTTGGTTTTAAGCAGATTAATGCTTTATTTTTTATAGTATTTATTTTTCATCCGTTCATTCATTTATTTTACTTGAGGTAAAATTCACATAACATGAATTCATTTTAGAGTGTCCAGTTCAGTGCCATTTAGTACGTTTGCAGTTGTATGACTATCCCCACTGTCTGGTTCCAAAATGTTTTCATCACCCCAAAAGCAAACCTCATGTCCATTACGTAGTCACACTCCCCATTCCCTGCTCCCCAACCCCTGTCCACCACTAACCTGCTTTCTCTATGAATTTCCCTATTCTGTGTATCTCATATAAGTGGAATTTGCAATATGTTATCTTTATGTCTGGCTTCTTGCATTCAGCCAAGTTTTCAAGGTTCATCCATGCTGTAGCACGTATCAGGACTTCATCGTTTTCCGTGGCTGAGTATTTCTTTAAAAGCCTATACATTTTGCTTATTCATTCACAAACTGATGGACATTTGGGTTGTTTCTACCTTTCGCTGCTGCGAATTGTGCTTTGATGAACACCTGTACACAAGTATTTGTTTGAATACCTGTTTTCAATTATTTTGAGCATATACACGGAAGTATGTATTGATAAGTCACATAGTAATTCTACGTTTAACTTTCTGACAAACTGACAGCCTTTTAGCACTGACAAACATTTTTCACAACGGCTGCACCGTTTTTCATTCCTACCACCAGTGTACAAGGGTTTCAATTTATTCATATCCTCACAAACACTTTTTACTTGTCAAATGATGATGATGATGATGATGATTGCCATTCTAGCAGGTATGAAGTAGTAGCCCATTTGGGTTTGATTTGCATTTCCCTAATGACGAATGATGTTGAACATGTTTTCATATGCTTTTTAGTCATTTGTGTATCTTACTGTAAAAAATGTCTATTCAAGACTTTTTGCTCATTTTTAAATTGTGTGTGTGTGTGTTGAGTTGAAAGAGTTCTGTATAAATTGTGAATAACAGACTATTATCAGACATATGATTTATTGACACTTTTGTCCATTCTGCAAGTTGTACCTTATCTTTTAAAATTTTCTTCCCAGCTCTACTGAGATATAATTGACACATAACATCTGAAGTTTAAGGGGTACAACATGTTGACTTGATAGATCTATGAACTGCAAAATGATTATCACCGGAGCATTAGCTGCCACCTCTCTCTCGTCACACATACTTATCATTTCTATTTTGGAGAACATTTAAGAGCTACTCTCAGCAACACTCAAGGATAAGACACAGTATTATTAGCTATAATCACCATGCTTTACATTAACGTGCTCTGATCTCTGTTTCTCTGAGTTTGTCCTTTTTGGAGTCCACATATAAGTGACACCATGCGGTATTTTTCTGTCTGGCTTATTTCACGTAGCATCGTGTCCTCAAGCTCCATGCAAGTTGCTACAAATGGCGGGATTTCCTACTTTCTCATGACCAAATAATATTCCACTGTGTATATAAACCACATTTTCTTTATTCATTCATCCATTGATGGGCACTTACGTGGTTTCCATGTGTTGGCTATGGTGAATAATAGTGCAACAAACATGGGAGCGCAGATATCTTTTCAATAATCTGCTTCCATTTCCTTTGGGTATGTACCTAGAAGTGGGATTACTGCATCGTATGGTAGCTGTCTCGCTTGCGTCTGCTGATGCACAGAAGGTTTTACTTTTGATGAAACCCAATTGATCTCTTTTTTCTTTCATTGGCTGTGTTTTTGGTGTCATATCCATGAAATCATTGCCAGATCCAATGCCATGAAGGTTTCCCTCTATGTTTTCTTCTGAGAGTTTTATACTTGTAGCTATTAAGCTGAGGTCTCTGATCCAGTTTGAGTTAATTTTTGTATGCGGTGTAAGGTAAGTGTCCAACTTCACTCGTTTGCATGTGGATATCTAGTTTCTCCAGCATCATCTGTTGGAAGGACTGTCCTTACCCACTGCATGTTCTTGACACCCTTGTCAAAAATCATTTGACCTCATAGGAGAGCGTTGATTTCTGGGATGCCCATTCTATTCCACTTTCTGCGTGTCTATCTTCATACCAATACCATGTCATTTTGTTACTATAGCTTTGTAGTAAGTTTTGAAACTAGGAAATCTGAGTCCCCCAACTTTGTTCTTTTTCAAGACTGTTTTGCCTATTCTGGGCCCCGTGAGATTCCATATACACTTTATTATTTTATTTTACTTAAATTCAAGTGATTCACATAGAGTGTATTACTAGTTTTAGATGTAGAGTTCAGGGAGTCTGAACACCCAGTGCTCATTACATCACATGCCATCCTTGTAACTCCCAGGGCTCATTATATCGCCCGCCGTCCTGAATGCCCGTCACCCAGTCACCCCATCCCCCCACCCACCTCCCCTCCAGCAGCCCTCAGTTTGTTTCCTGTACTTAAGAGCCTCTTATGGTTTGTCTCCCTCTCGGATTTTGTCTTATTTAATCCCTTTCTTCCCCTATGATCCTCTGTTTCGTTTCTTAAATTCCACATGAGTGAGATCATATGGTAATTGTCTTTCTCTGATTGACTTATTTCACTTTGCAGAATACCCTTTAATTCCATCCACATCATGGCAAATGGTAAGGTTTCATCTTTTTGATGGCTGAGTAATATTCCATGGTGTGTGTGTGTGTGTGTGTGTGTGTGTGTGTGTGTGTGTGTGTGTGTGTGTGTGTGTATATATATACCCCACATCTTCTTTATCCATTCATCTGTCGATGGCCATCTGGGCTCTTTCCTACTAGGTATTTACCCAAAGGATACAAACGTAGTGATCCAAAGGGGCACCTGCACTCCATATACACTTTAGAATCAGCTTTTCCATTTCTTCAAAAAGGGTTGTTGGGATTTCTTATAGAGATGGTATTGAATCGGTAAATTGCTTTGGTAGGATTGCTATCTTAACAAATTAAGTCTTCAAATCCATGAATGCAAAAGGTCTTTCCATATGCTGAAGTCTTCTTTAATTTCTTTGAGCAATGATTTGTAGTTTTCATTTTTTTAATTTTGGTTAATTTATTTGAGAGAGAGGGAGAGCTTGAGAGAGCACACAAGCAGGGGGAGGGGCAGAGGGAGAGGGAGAAGCAGACTCCCGGCTGAGCAAGGAGCCCAACACGGGGCTCCATCCCAGGACCTGCGATCATGACCTGAGCCAAAGGTCGCCGCTTAACCTACTAAGCCACCCAGGCGCCCCTGGTTTGTAGTTTTTAGTGTACCAGTCTTGTACTTCCTTAGATAAACTTACTTTTAAGTACTTTCTTCTCCTTTTTACTTTTTTTTTTTCCACGTTGTATGTTTTTATTTTTGCCTAATCACTCTGGCTAGCACTTCCAGTACAATAAAATAAAAGTGGCAAAAGCAGGAATTGTGGGATCTTTTTTTAAAAAAAAGGTTTATTTATTATTTATTTTAGAGAGAGGGAGAAGGGACAACGGGAGAGGGAGAGAGAATCTCAAGCAGACTCCCCACTGAGCATGGTGCCCAACGTGGGGCTGGATCTCACAGCCCAAAGCGCATGACCTGAGTAGAAATCAAGAGCCACATGCTTAACTGACTGAGCCACCCGGGCACCCCTTGGCTTATTTTTTATTTCTTGGCTTAATGGGAAAATTTCAGTCTTTGACCATCGAGTATGTTACATGTGGGATTTGCATGAATGCCTTTTTCATGTTAAGAAAGTTTTCTTCTATTTCTAGTTTGTTGAAAGTTTTTATATCATGGAAGAATGTTGGATAGTTTATTATCTTTTGATGTCTTTGTCTGGGTTTACTACCTGGGTAATTCTGACCTCACAGAATGAGATAGGAAGTATTTGCTCCTCTTCTATATTTTGGGGAGAAATTGAAGAGTTGTATAAGTTCTTTCAACTACTGGTAGAATTCACCAGTGAAGTCACCTGGGCTTGGGATGTTCTTTCTTGTGAGATTTTTGGTGACTGATTCATTCTCCTTACCTGTTTGGTCTGTTTGAATTTTATTTTTTTCTTGAGTCAATTTTGGTTGTTTCTGTTTTTAAAAATTTATCCATTTCATTTAGGTTATATAATTTCTTGAAGCATAATTGTGCAGAGTATTCTCTAACAATCCTTTTTATTTCTTTCACATCTGTTATACTATTCCCACTTCTCCTTTTATTTTAGTAATTGACTCTTCTTTTTTCTCTTGGTCTTACTAAAGGTTCATCAATATTGTAGATCTTTTCAAAGAAAGAGCTTTTCTTAGTTAAGATCACCTTTGACAGAAATTCCCTTAAATGTTTGGAACCAAAATGAAAATCCCAACCTTCGCAGGTGTTCTTCTTGTATGTGCTGGACCACACCACACTACACCACACCACAGAACGTGACCTACTATACTGTCCTCATTTCCAGCCAATTTGAGAGTTCTTGTGAATACAGCAATACCTTCAACATTCATTTCCATATTATTATGGAAAATAGTCATACTTTACACAACAGCAGAGTTTCACAATAGGCAATTTTATGCTGTTTATTTTAGGCACAGCTTGAGAGTATCATTTTTAACTGATCATGATTGATCAAAGTATCAACTCATGATTTCCCATGATGTATCACCTTTAATCTGAGAACTTGAAAACATTTCCCATTTCCAGTTAGGCTTCCCAACACTCACTGGGGAATGTATCTTATTATATAAGTTTGTTTTAAGGATGAGTAACATAGAGCAAGTTTATCAGCTGTTGAATCTGAGGGGCTCTGTTTTTCATCCAGCTATCCTGAACACCCTCTGGGTAGAGTCCAATTTCCAGCCCTGAGAAGCTTCCTAGTGAATATTCAAAGACAGAATTGAGAGAAAGAACTGAGGCACAAAAAATCTTAGATAACATGCCCTGAGCCACATAGCTTAATTAAAGGTGAGGAAACAAAAACTCATCTTGGGGTCTTGCTTACTCTGTAGCTCATGTTCTGGTAAGAAGTACTTTCCAGACAGATTAGAAAGACCAAACTCAGCCATAGGTGGCCTCAACCCCCAGAAGTATCAAGAGCCAGATTGTTCTTCGGTTCAGACACTCGAATAACAGATAAGCTTGACCTTTCAAGAGCTTCATAGACAGGGGCCAGGTAGGCTTCTTCGAGTCCAGAGCCTACAAGGCAGGCATAACACTGGTGAGGTTCTAGGGGTTCTGGAGCTGAACTGCTGCTTTGCAGGCCCACAAATTCCATTTTAGCAGTTCCTCCAGAGATAACCAGGCCTTGGGGGCTACCCAGCAGAGACAATAGGATGCTGACATATAAACAACTTATAAATCTCCAGGTTTTTCACTGTAGAGGAGGAGGCTATACTGATCTATGTGGTGGGGGATTAGAGCCATAGACGTCAGTAAAAACCCTTATTTAGCTTAACACAGACATTGATGATTACATCCAAAAATATGTGTAGATATGTGAATACACACAGGCTAGTGAGCACACATGTAATTCCTTCCTCTGTCAACCAAGGAACCCTAGAAGCAATGACACCTCAGTCGCAATGAGCATACTTAGTGCACAGATCTAGGTTTCTCATACTATTTTACAGGAAAAGGAACAAGTGCTCCACTGAGAAATCACTGATTCTAGAACTGGGGCAGGAAATATGCAAGATAAGCCTGAAGCATCTTATAATGCCTGAAAATAAACAAGTGCTTAAAACACAAACACACACAAACATTTCCAGGGCTATGACAAAGGTCATATACAGAGGGGGCGAACAGGAAGAGCTCCTGGTGGCCAAACCTGGAACAATTTAAGCAACAGAAATACATAAAGTTGTGTTGGATTTTAACCCAAAGTGTAACGTAGACACCCATGTGTCTGTACTGAGAAAAAATAAGTGACTGATTAAACACATAAACACGGGAGAATAGACAAAATCTCCAATGGAGAAAAATTTCAGTTTATGCGGATACCTCCACTTCAAGTGGCCCTGAAGTATGGGCCACACCTGGTGACTTCCTTCCGAGGAGCACAGTATGGACAGGGGGCCAAAAACAGTAACTTTACAGTGGAGACACCTCATGGGTATTAACTCAGCCAGGTGATCAAGGTAAACACCATCAGTGATAAATCGCGCTCATAGTATGTGCTGTTGATATGATGTCCTGACTTTACCGCCATGGTCGTCTTTCCTAAAACACATAACTCGAGACCAATCATAGAGGAGAACATCATAAAATTTCCCGATTGAGGGACAATGTACGAAATACCTAATCACTCCTCCCCCAAACAGTCAAGCTCATCAAAAACAAAGAAACCACCATAGCCAAGGAAGTATTACAAATAATGTAACGCGTATGTTGGCTGGGATCCTGGAACAGAAAACAGACTCTAGGTAAACACGGCAGACATCTGAGTAAAGGATGACTTTAGTTAATAATAAATAATGCATCAATATTAGCTCATTAATTGTAATAAGTGTACCATATTAATGGATGATGTTAATAGTGGGAAACCGGGTGAGGGGCATAAAGAAATTCTGTACTATCTTGGCAAATTATTTTACAAATCTTAAAATAAAATAGTTTAAAATAAATGGTTCATTGAAAATTTTAAAATAAAAAGGACAAAAAGAAACTGAACAAAACATAATGGGTAGGTTAAATAAAGAAAGAAAGAAAAGTAAACACAAGCACACAAAACCAGACAGTGTGGGAAAAAAACCTTCCTGAATATTCTTTACTTCTTTTCTCTCTTTTAACGCCCAAGCCCGTATCATACACAAGTCTGGGTTCTTCCATCTCATAAACATCTCTGGAATCCATTCCTTTTCTCAAGCCCTGCAACCACTGTCTGAAGCTGGCCTCACAGATGTCCTCCCTTGGTTATGGCAGGGGGCTCCCAATGATGCCAGATGTAGACCTGCAAACACTTATTTGCCCGAGAAGGGCTGTAAGACAACTGCAGCAATATCTGCCACAGGAGAGGTCTGGCAAGAGCCAGGCAGGAACTCAGCTCCTTGCAAAGAACACTAGAGTGCCGAGCAGGCTGTAGCTATGCCTGGGCAAAAACATCGGCTTCTCAGAGCAGAAACAGATACTGACTGAGAGTCCGCAAGGCTGGGGGGCTCCTGCCTGATTTGCCTGGCCCAGGTTAGAGCAGCTCAGGACCTGGGGGGCAAGGGCCCACACGGGAAGCTCTGGCGAAAGAGCTGCAGCCTAAAAATGACTCCAAAAAAGTGGGTAGAAGGCCTGGGGCTAGTCCTAGCTGCTGCACCCTCTAATCTGTATCCATCCTGAGCAGGAACACTACTGGACCGAATAGTTGCCCACAGCAAGGAACATGGGAAGGCCCTATTGGCAAAGGTGTCCCTGTTTCCATCCTGGAGTACCCCACAGCTTCCGATGCTAGGACTTGGGCCAAGAGCACCCAGTTCCTGAGGTCGCCCAGGCTCCAGCTCCCCTCGGCCTCGTCTGAGCTCCCATGACCCTCCCCTGCTCAGCGCGGGGCAGTCCAGATGGGCTCTGGCGGGGGTGCTCCTCCTTCCACGTCTCCTAGGGCGGCCGAGCCTCGGCACAGCCTGCCGCCCGGGAACCCGAAGGCCCCTCCTGCTCGGCTGCTTTCAAACTCCTCGTTTGAGTCTGGGGATGTCTGGGGTGTGTGGGGGGGGAGCGTCCCGGGGACCACCGCCGTCATCTGCTAGTCTGTCCTCTGCTCCAACGGCCCGACGGCAGACAGCAGGGTCCCGGCTGGGGGCGGCTGACAGGTACACACGCCTTCTCTGGCTCAGCCTCAGGAAGCGCCATCTCAGAGTCACCTTCGCAAGGCGCCCAGCTTCATGCAACAGTTGGTGCTACACCGGACTTCTCCGAACATAACTCGTCATCGGACACAGTCTCACAGAGTCACCGGGCGGTGACTGTCGTTTACGAGGAGGCCCCGGGACACTCCCCACCGGGGTGTCTAGTCAGCTCTAGCGGAAACACAGGCTCGCTGGGAGGGCATTCGTGTCTGGGGACGCCCAGAGCCCGATGAGGGCAAGTGAACATCAGCACTGGGGAGGGAGCGCTTGGCAGTGGGGAGACAGGAGGACAAAACCCCAGACGTTGCAGACTGAGGCCAGGGTCAGGAGACACGGGGCAGTGCCGGCTGCAGGGCACATGGGGGCTGCGGGCCAGGCCCCAGGCAGAGGACCCCCCCCCCCACCACCACCACTTCCAACAAGGCCAACGGCAGCCGGCTGCTGGGCTCCCGACAGGGACTCACCGCGGCCCTGAGGGGACTGACGGGGTAGCTCAGGGACCTGACGGTGCCGGGGGCACGAAGGATTCCCACGGCCCATTTCCCGAGCGCTGGCTCCTCTGGGGAACGCCGCCCGCCCGGCCCAGGGCCGTCAGGCACACACGTCGGGCATGTCACCCCGACGGGTAAATGGGCCTGACACCAGAGTCTGGCTGAGGAGACAGGGTGCTCTCTGCTGTCATAGCTAAGGAAGTAATCCATGGGCCCTGGGGCACCGTCGGCAGACATCCCCGGGCCACGCAGGATTCTGCACCTGAGCCTTCCTGAGCGCAGGGGGACTGGCGACGCAGTGTCCCCCTCAGTCTGGGCACAGGGGGGGAAGACAAGAGGGGCCCGAGCCCTGGACATCTCTCTGACTCACTCTTGTGTACTACAGACTCAGCCCAAAGCAGCTTTTCTACTTTGTTGTGCCAAAACGCCCCTCATTTCTGGGAGGAGTCCCTGAGAAAGTCCAATTTGCCTTGAAGTTGTCCACCTTGGCCAAGTGCCCACCCACCAAGGGGCGGGGGCCTCAAGTGCAGGATCACACCTATTTATCAGGAGTCTGCACAGTCACTTGGCTCTGGTTGTTGGCTACATCTCAGCGGGGGGAGATCGCCCTCCTCAGGCCCTAGGCCCTTTCTGCACTTCCCATGGCAATGACCTCCAAAATCTCAGGGGGCTGAGAATGTTCTCCTTCCTCTGATGCAAGATCAGAATCTTAACCTGTGAGTCGCTGCTACTGACCCCATCTGGAAGAGGCCAGAAGACGTGCACACTGGCGTAGGAGGACCTTTAGTGATTGGGAGGTCCGTCCAGGGTTAATGTAACCTCCACCCAGCACACTCCCTCATCTAAAGGTTTTCCGTTGCCCTGACATATCACAGAATTGGAGTTCAAGTGGAACCTCAGAGAAACGAAGCAGAACGCGCTCTCTGCATGCGTACCTGCAGGAGGACGGCTCATTCCGTTAGGGTGAGGGTGGGGCAGGGGTTCTTGCCCCGCTGGCTGCAACTCCCACAAAGGTCCCCCAGTAACAGAAAAAGAGCAACTCGATTCCTCTTTGGCGCTTCTCTTCCATTCACACCTCTGAGACGCCTGCATTTCCTCCCACAAACACCCCGCCACTGTGTAGGACGGGCCATGGGGAACTCGGGAGACCCAAATAAATTCTCAAGGCCTAGGAGACAGCGGGGATTCCCCCAGTCCAGGGAGAACGGGGCCGTCCGGGACCTCTGCATTCCCTCGTGCAAAGAGACGGTCGTTCACAGAACCACTGGAGATGACAGGAATAAAGCCACTAAATCTTCACTGGGTTCAAATGGCAGGTGACGAGGGCCCAGCACACTGACGCTTCCTGCCACAGGAGAGTACTCGGCCCTCTCCAGACTCCAAAGCAAACCGCTCAGAGCATTTATCCATTTTGGAAATGGCTCCCCCCCCCGAAAGGCACTCCATCTCCAAACAGGGCCAGAGTCACAGATCCGCTTCCCGGGGACCAGCTACCCAGAAGCAATCACGGGGACCCTCTGGTCACCCCAGCCTCCCCCCGCCTCCACGGCCCAGGCCGGGGCCATTTCCACTGCAGTGCTCGCCCCGGGAGCTGTCTCTGCTCACCCTGCCTCCGTTTCTTCTGCAGGACTCAGGGCTCCCCTCCCCACCTTCCTGCCGGGACTGCGGCCCCTAGACTCAGTCCCCTGTGGCTGGGACGTGTCCTGCTTCTGCTAGTGTCCTCACTGCTCACGCCCAGGGCCTTCCAGAGAGCAGAGCTCAGCCCACGTGTGGGAATCAAGGAGCCAGTGAGCAGGGCTCCCTCTCTGCTGGGAGGACGCTTCCCCTCCACTCTGGAACAACCAGGCCAACGCAGGAGCGGGTGTGTGCGCGGGCTTGCCTTTGGCCTTTGCACAACGATGGTCAGGAAGGCATCCGAAGCAAGAACCAACAAACTTCTATCTCTCCAGCTTCTGACCCCCGTCCCTTGCTTCTTCCGTTCTTGCGCCTTTCCAAACCCATCCCTAGGCCAAAGCCCTGTGATTTCGGTCCAGAGCCCACCCAAGTAGGCGAGGAGTCCAGGATGGTGTCCAGGACATGAAAAAAACTCTTTTTTTTCTTGAAAGTACTTATTTATTTGAGAAAGAAAAGCACACACAGAGGGAGAGAGAGAAGCAGGGTCTCCACCGAGCGGGGAGCCCCATGTGGGGTGCGATCCCAGGATCCTGAGATCATGACCTGAGCCGATGGCAGATGCTTAAACAACAGAGGACCCAGGCGCCCCGGGTATATGATAAAACTCTTAACTCTTGAACTGGGTAAGAACAAATGCTGCGGAGTGGATGGTACTCACACAGTCAGCCCCCGAAGCGGCTGAAACCTTCTATGGCAAGGAACCCCACAGGAGAGCTTCCGCAAGGACACCAAGCTCTGGATGTGGGAGTCATCCCAGGAAACAACCCCCCCCACCCCCAGGAGGCTCCTTGCCCTGCTTTCTTCTCCCAACCCTCCCTGGCCCTGCACTCCTTAAAACGCCCAGGGCTCTGACTTGACGCGCACACACAAACACACACACAGGGAAGAACCAGCAAGCGGCCTCACTTCATGCCCAGCACCCCGCGAGAGAGGCTGCCGAACCCAGCAAAGCCTGGAAAGGGCCTGGCGGACCCCGGGGCTCAGGCCCCCTCTTCCTCATCTCTCACAGCCTCTTCAGACAGGGCCAGGGAGGAAGCCGGCTGCCCGCACCTGACCCGGAGCAAATACTCCAGCATTTTCAACTTGCTGGTTTCGGCGTGGGCCCTGGGACCCCACAGGAACTCGTAGCGGGCAGGGTCGCTGCCGGGCACCTGCCGGTACTCCACGTACCCTTCCTGCACCCAGACCTTGGTGAGGAGCTCCCTGGGCTCCCCGTAGATGACGTGCTCCTGGCCGGCATACACCCCCATGACCCCCAGCGTTTCCCACACCTCCTCCTCGGGGGCATGGTCGCCATGCCGGAGGATCACCCCCAGGAGCACCACCAGGAGGCCGGTCTTGGGCACTCCCTGCTCACCGCTCAGCGTCCCATCATAGGTGAGGCCCAGGACGGGGACCAGGACGTAGGAGTGGTCGCTGGGGTCCACTTCCTTCACATCCATACCAAAGACCAGCTGCATGCAGTGGGAGGCCTGGCCCAAGATCACAGGGAAGGCATCCTGGGCATCCTTACCGACGATCTCCAGCATCTCTGCCTGGCTGGTCGGCTCCTTGGTGTGATACTTGAGGAGCAGGAACTCCACCAGCTTGGCCAGCTTCCCCTGGAGTAGGTTTTGGAGCCCCGGCTGGGGTTCTTCGGGCTCCACGCAGGGGCTCGTCCCCTCCTCATCGGAGCTGCTGGAGCCCTGGTCAGGCTGGCTGCAGGCAGTGGCTGCCCGGGCAGTGGGGGAGGGGCGGGTACTAGAGCTCTGGGGACGCCTCTGGAACCCAGCAGCTGACCCCTCCTCCGAGGGGACCAGAAACAGAGCAGAGCAGGAGCCAGATGTGGCCTCGGACTGGGAGGAGGCCGAAGCGGAGAAGGAGGAGGGGGCGCGGGGGACCTCCTCCTCCCCAGCCCCCGACAGCTGTGCCTCCACCAGGCCCTGGGCTGGGCCCGGGTCTTCCTCCAGCTTCCAGAGCTCACCCCTCTGACCCAGGGGCATGGCGTTTGTGTCGGGCTGACCCTGAAGAAAGAGGTGGGACGGCTCCTCAGGGTGCGGCCCAGGCAGCAGAGGCCTGAAGCCCCGGAGCTGACAGTGCGCTGCGTCGGACTTGGGTGCTGAGGGGCCCCGTCTGGGGTGGGACGAGCGAGCCCCTGGCTCCACGCTCAGAGCAAGTACCTCACCTTGACCACTGGCACTCACCTGCGCCTCCCCTGCTCTGGGACCTTAGAGGCTCCTGCCTCGGACCTAGGCTTCAACTCTGAGCTCTGGAAGCCCCTGGAGGAGAAAAGCAGGTGTCACTTCGGGGTGCAGACACAGAGCACGGCACAAGGGCCCCAGTGGGGCAGGAGGGCTGGGGCGGACTCTGTGAGGTCCCCATCCGTCCAAGCTGGGCGGTCCCCTCCTTGGCCCCTCAGGGGACTGCTATTTCCCCTGGCAGGGCCTGGGCCGCCCCCCCCGCAGCCTGAGGCCACAGGGTCACAGCAAGACCTCGCAGCCCTGGGACCCCACAGAAGGTAAGCGAGGGGGCCCACCTCTGCCCACGCCTGCCAGAGGTCTAAGGGCTCGTCTCGGGATCCCAGGGACGGCCAAGCTCGGGTGCCGTCTGTGCTGGGATGGGCGCACCTCTCCATCTATACCTGGACCCCCACGGAAGGCCTGGGAAAACTCCCTGTGTTGACCCGAGGCCACCCTCCTGGTGCCGAGGCCTCATCTCTGGGAGATGCCAGAAGGAAAAGTCAGGAGACACAACTTGGCCCACCGATCGCCCATCTCCCCAGGGCTGGCAGCAGCGGCAGGGTAGGCCCGGGCCCTAAGGATCCTGCTGTGGGAGGCAGCCCCTCATTTCTCATCTGCCCCCACCATCAGGGCCAGACCCAGAGCCAGGGCACCTGCGTCCTCTGCTACCTGAGTGCAGACCCTCAGGCCCGGGCCCTCCCCATCCTGAGAGGAAGGATCTGGAGAGGAGGAGGGACTCAGCCTGACAGGCCCCACCCGGGGTTCCCAGGGCCACCAGGTAGGGGTGGCACAGATTTCTGGGCCATCCTTCCTGGTCCCGAGGGGTGGGTTGGGAGTCACTCACTGCTCCCCCGGGTGTCCCCACATTGACTCTTGGCAGGAGCAGGGGCTCCTGTGTGTCTCCCAGATGGGCTTCCCCAGATGACCTGACCCCGACGTCTCCCAGCATGGTCCTCAGCACCCTGAGAGCTCCGAGAAAAGGGGGAGGAGCCAGCACGTCCTCATCCATGGCCACGTCTCCATCCCGCCCCTCAGCCCCCGGCAAGATCCCAAAGGGCTGGTTGTAGGGATCGGCCCCTCTGTCCTGGGATGGGGATGCCCTCAGGCCCCCAGGACGCTAATCTTTCTTCCTGCCAGGGCCTGCCCTTCTTCCAGGTCCCCAACGTGAGACAGAAGCCATGTGCCCCTCAGACCAAGACCTCAGCTCCCCGAGGACTCCCGCCTTCTGGCCCATGAGACAAGTGAGCATGCGTGCCAGGTTGGGCCCCCACTGACCGATCCTCCCTGGATCGGGCCTGGCCAGACTCCGGTGCCCTGGCTTCTTTGCTGAGATGGGGTGGAGGGGGTACGGCCAGTCCTCCCCCAGGGTCCTCACCCTGACTCCCAACCGGACCCGTGCCCCGCCCCCCCGACCCCGCACTCCACCCTCACACGCACACAGGCCCGCCCCACCCCAGGCCCGCTCCTTCTCACCACAGGCCCTCAGGCTCTAACAGGCGGATGTGGACCCCCGGACAGGAGGCATGGGCTCCTCCTCCACCAGGGGCCTCCTCCCTGGCCTGTCCGTACTGCGGCCCAGTCAGTCCTCCCTCTGGTCCTCCCCTTCCATCCTGGCAGGACCGGGCTCAGCTTGGGCGGCCCTGAAGCCGGCTCCTTCCACCCAGACCCCAGGCTCTAGGAGACGTGGCTGGGAAGTCAGGGCACGCCCTAGGTGCCCATCCGGCCCCGGGGCCTCCCGGGACCGAATCTGTTCGCTGTCCCCGATCCCGCAGTCCTCCTTCCGGTCCTCGCCTTGCCACCCAGCAACACGTGGGCCACCGCCCCCCACCCGCATACTCGAGGCAGGGCTCCATGCAAACGGCCACGGGGTCTCGGAGGCCCTGAGGCCAAAGTGGCCACGCACTGTGTGGGCTCTTCCATCCCAGGAGACTCCCCTAGCTGAAGCAGGGCCGCGGTCCCGCGGGCTCCCTGGGGAGTCCCTTGGGGGTCCTCGCTTCGAGCCCTGGCAGGTCCTAGGCCCCTCCGGCTGCTGTCCCCAAGCTGGTCTGCCAACCCCAAGGCCCTCCCTGCCCTGAGCCCACCGGGGTAAGTCTGTGGCCAACACGTGCGGCCACGAAGCCCAGGGCTTCCCAAGGCTGAGATGGGGCGTCCAGGTCTCTCGGGCCTTCTTCTGATCTCCACCAGGACTCCCTGGGTGCCTATGCCTCCGCCTGTCCCTACTGCCTGCGGATCGGCTCCCGGGCACCGGGGCATCCCGTGTCTGGGACACCCGGATGGGCAAGTGGGGGACACAGAAGCGCACGCACGAGGTGTCCCCGTCCTCCACTTGGGCCTCTAGGGACTGACTCCGGGCTGGGGTCCAGGGTCTCTCAGCCCTCCCTCTGCAACTTCAGCGTAAAGCCCAACAGGACCTGGGCCTGCCCCTCTGCCCCGCTGAGGGAGGCCCTGCTCCTTCGATCCACCAAGGACCCCAGGTTCTCGGGAGACTCAGATGCAGAAGTCCGGCCGCACTGGCCACGTGTCCCCATCCCGCCCAGGGGGGCCTCCCTAGACTGACCTCATGGGTGGGCTTCTGCGGGGCTCCCCTCTGTCCTCCCACAGGGTTTAACCCTGGCCTCTGCACGCCACCCCCCGCCACTGGGGGACCAGGGCCCTCCCCTCTGCCCACGTGAGCATCTGCTCCTTTCATCAGGCCCTCACCTCCGTCTCTCTGAGGCCCGGATTCGGAAGTCCAGACTCACTACGGGTTCCAATCACCCCCCTCCCCCCAATGGACCTTCCCTGACTGACGCTGTGCCGGGGTCCAGGGTCCTTCACTCCTCCCTCCGCAATCTTAACACGAAGCCCAGCAGGACCTGAGCCCGGCCCTCTACCCACCCGAGGGAGGCCCTGCTCCTTCTGCCAAGGCCCCCAGAGTCTTTGAGACCCAGATGTGCAAGTCCGGACTCACAACGTGCTCCCATCCCCCCCCCCACCCCCGTCTCGGGCCTTCCCTGACTGACGCTGTGCTGGGGTGCAGGGTCCCTCACTCCTCCCCCTGCATCCTCAGCGTGAAGCCAGCAGGACCGGGGCCCGCCCTCTGTCCAGGCGTGTGAGACCCAGCCCCTTCTGCCAAGGCCCCCAGAGTCTTTGATACCTGGATATACAAGTCCAGACTCACCACGTGCTCCCATATCCGCCGCCCCCTCCCCCCCCCTCACGGACCTTCGAGCATTGACGCTGTGCTGGGGTCCAGGGTCCCTCAGTCCTCCCTCTGCATCCTCACCGAAAAGCGCAGCTGGATCTGAGACCGCCCCTCTGCCGACCAGATGGAGGCCCTGATCCTCCCGCCAAGGCCCCCAGCGTCTTTGAGACCCGGATGCGGAAGTCCGGACTCTGCACGTGCTCCCTTCCCCCCCTCCACGGACCTTCCCTGACTGACGCTGTGCTGGGGTCCAGGGTCCCTCACTCCTCCCTCTGCATCCTCAGCGTGAAGCCAGCAGGACCGGGGCCCGCCGTCTGTCCACCCGAGGGAGGCCCTGCCCCTTCTGCCAAGGCCCCTAGACTCTCGGGAGACCCGGATGCAGCAGTCCGCCGCACTGGCCGCGTGGCCCCTTCCCGCCCTGCGGCCTTCCCGGACTCACCCTGGGGCCCGACCTCGGTGAGGTCCCCTCTGTCCTGGGCTCCTGAGTCCCTCGGTCCTGCCCCCGATCGATCCCCACCCCGGCACCACTCGGACTCCCTGGGGCTGCCTGTGCCCCTGCCCCGTCCCGACCTGGCACCCTTCCCCTCTGACCCAGGTCCTCAGCTCCCTCAGACCCCCGCCGCGCATTTCACCGGACGCACCCACCCGTGGCCACCCTCCCCGGGGGGGCCCCCAGGGCCGGGCCGCGGCAGGGCCCGAGTGGCCGGACCTGAGCGGGGAGCAGTGGCCCCCACAGTCCTCCCTCTCCCCCCGCAACCCGCTCCAGGGAGGGCCCGGGCCCGTCCATCTGGGGACCCCTGTCCAGTGCCCCGGGCCGCGGCGGGAGGGGCTCAGCGGGACGACGCTGTCCCCTGGCGGGGTCGCTCGGGGCTGCCGGCATGGCGACCTGGCTCCTGGGGGACCCCGCACTCTGTGCTCCCTCACGGGTGCGTCTACCTGCACGCCTGGCGTCTCCCGACCGAGGGCCGTCCTCCCACTCACGGAGGTCCCGGCGTCTCTCAGGCCTCCGAGGCGGAAGTCGGCGCTCGTCACATCCGGACCCCACAGGAAGGGGTCCCGTAGGGTGCCAGCACGTGGGGCGCAGATGGGTTCCGGGGTGGGCTACGTGGGGCAGGAGAGGGGAGCGGGCAGGCCGGGGTCCCTCGGTCCTCCCTGGGCTCCTCCCCTGGACTCTGGTAGGATGGAGCCCCCGCACTCTGCAGCCCCGAGTCTGTGCCCCTTAGACCAAGGCTCTCAGTGTCCGACATCACTGAGCACTTGAGGGATGGTTTGCGGGGCTTGTGCCTCGCCTGCTCACAGGGTCCGGGTTCTCTCAGGGCCGCTGGCAGGGACACAGCGGAGTTCGGTGGCCCCCAGTGTTCTGGGACGTGTGACCCCTCAGTCTTCACCCAGGAGACCCTCCTCTACCCTTGTGTGACACACGCAGTCATGGGACGGTTGCCTGACGTGAAGCTGTAGTGCATTTGACCCCGGGAGCATCAGAGGAGAATCTGTCCTTCCCGAGGGCTCCCTTGGCCAGCAGCCCGACTTCAGAAACATTCTGTTAAAGATTGAGTTTCCTGAAGAGCCTGAGCAGCTGCAGGAGGTTTGGGGCTAGGTCCGACGTTTTTAGGGTTATCCACTCTTGTAGGGTCTGCTGCAGCGAGTTGTCCTTAGTCACGCTCCATCATCGTTAGAAATACACTGTCCATCTGTACTTAGCTTTTGTACTATATACTTATATATAAGGTGTGTAGATTATATGTGTTTAAATACACATGTATGTGCATATCACATAGATATGGACACAGACATATATATGTACATATAAGTTCACTTTATGTGTTTATAATTATGTATTTATATATCTGTAGAGTGTTTATATACTTTATGAAAAAAATACCTTTTCTTACTATATGATTTGCTTTGATACTCGCTATTGTATTTCAGGTTGATTCTTTATATTCTATTTAAATAATTTTTTGAATGGGCATTCCTTACCACTAAGATTCTTTCAGGTGGTTATTAGCACAGACTCTGGAGTCAAATGCCTCATTCATCCCACCTTTCCCTGTGTCCTTTTATTACCCCAGGGCTACCGTCACACGTGCTCTGAGATCCTGCCTCAGATTTGTGCAGGGAAGCAGAAGCATAAGTTGAAAATTGGTCCCCCTATCAATCCCGTCGTCTGCATTTATGCAGCCTATATTCCGTCCCCACATCCCTGATGTGACCTGAGTCCCCAACCCAAACAGATATACCAGCTCAGCAGTTTTCAGTTTTCCCCAGGGCTTTCTCCTATTTTATTGTTCAGACATTGTTGTTGATTCTCTGTGTGTTTTTCAAGACTTCATTTTTTTAAGGGTAGTTTTAGTTGCACAGAAATGAAAAAGGGAATTCCTTTCTCATCTTACTCTGATCCAAGTTTTTTCCATTATCTAGTGTTGAATATCTTTCAAAGGATTTTTCTGTACCCATTTGTGATCATATATTTTTAGTTCCATTATTTTGTTAATGTAGATAAATATAGTTGAAAGATTTTTCCAATGTTAGGGCATATTTGTGTTCATTGGGCACAGCCTATTGCCCATTTAATTCACTACTATGTTAAATATGCATACATTTATTTAGGATGTTTGCTGCTATATGTGTGATTTTTGCTTAAGTGTTCTTGCAAGGTGGGTTTCTCCTCTAGCATTTACATCCAGGAGCACTAGCCTGGGAAAATGAATTGAAAAAATTGCCCGGATTTTTCTCACGTTTGAAAGAGTTTACCTAAAATGACAAGTTTTCCCCAACCATTTGGTAGAACTAGCCTCAAAAACTGCCTTGCCCTGGAACATCTGAGGGTTGCTTGAACTCATGATACGGATTCAGTTTATAATGTACAATTAAGGTTTTCTATTTCTTTATGGAGCAATTTGTCAATTTTTTTGTCTAAAAAACATAATCCATTTTACTTAGCTTTTCAAACTTAATAGCATGATATTTACAAATAAAATTGTATTACAGAAAGTCTCAAACATGTAAACAGTAGGCAATAGTATAATGAACCCCATATACCTGACACCCGGGGTCAACAGTCTTCTATACATGGCCAATCGGGTGCCAACTATATGCCTACCTACCTAGTATCTCAGGTGCTGGAATATTGTAGAGTATATCCAGGGTGTGCCTTTTCATTACTCAGTACTTTAGTATGCATTTCGAAAAGATAAGTGCTCTTCTATAAAACATAATCTCATCATGATTATCACTAAATAACTCTTTAATACAGTGAAATGTATTTATTTTTCACACCTTTCTGGCAAGCATACGATCCTTTTTATGAAGTTTCTTTGAATCAGTATCAAAATATGTTCTGTACATTTTGATTGTTCACATCCCTAAGTCTTTTTACATATACAAGCTCTCCCTCATCACCTCTTGCTTGGCAAATATTTTGTTGAAAATAAAACACCCCTTGTCTTCTGTCCAGTTTCCCATTGTGTGGATTTCAGTGAATGCAACATTTCTCTCCTTGACATTATTCATTTGTCTTTCCATGTCATCCATTTTTTTCCCAGTAGAGCCGCTTTACATCTTAAACATAGTTATTTTACATCCTCTGTTAATCTTAAAATTATTGTCATATTTGAGTCTGTTAATTCCAACGTATGTGTCATATTTTAGTCTAGTTCTGATGCTTGTATTGTCTGTCCAAATCATGTATTTTCTTACTTTTTAGTGTGCCTTGTAATATTTTGTTTAGAGTTGAATGTGTTGTGTGGGGTAGTAGTAACAGAGATCATTATGCCTCACGTGTTGTTTTATGTTAATCTGGCTAGGAGTTGGGTGTTATTTCTCATAGCTATAGGTGCCAGAGGCTTCAATTCCTCCAGTGTCCTTGTTTTTGTCCTCTCTCTTGTATTATGACAAACGTACAATAATAACATAAGATGATGACAATAGGGGAAACTGGATGCAAGGTATATGAGAATTCTCTGTACTGTGTTTATGATAATTTTGTAAATTGAAAACTTTTTTAAAATAAAAAAATGTAATAAAAGTTACTCATTGGACCCCATTGGAAGTAACAAGGGCAATCATTTCTTCCTCTGAGAATTGACCGTCCAAGGGAACTAAGCTTTTATCTTGCTTTTCTTCTACTAACTCTATTACTGGATATCACAATAGCTGTAGTAAATGCAGTAGAGTTCTTACTGGAGGATTCTAAGTGAGAAAAGTGCAAAGTATGATAGGAAAAAGAAAATGACCATTTGCAAGCCCAGGAATGTAACTGGTGTAGTCCACGATAATTGATGGATGCAACCATTTGGTGAGGCACTCTACAATGAAGGCATGAGGTGTCATCACCTGAATCTTCTGTTCAATGACACTCTGATCAACAGTGGAAGAACCTGAAGTGATATGCCTTCCATTAGAACGCACTAGGAAGAACACGGTACCACCTAGGAGTACTTTTCTCCCAAGAAAGTTGGACTTGCTTCGGGCCTCCTGCTGGGGTGAACTTATGGTGACAGGAAATACAGCTCTCTGTTAAAGTGACCATGCCTCTCAGTGAAGGCACAGGGTCTGTTCTGTGACAAGAGCTCTAGGCATCAGCAGAAAGGTGTTTGCTTTGTTTTGCACCCAGTCTGCTCAAGAAAGGCACCATTGTCCTGCCTACCACAGTGATGCCACAATATAGGCCAACAGCCTTGCCTATTCTAAGTCAATGGTGTCTGCCTTTCCCTTTATCCTGGGAGAATGGTCCCTGGATGCTTAGACCTACATTTGCTCCCTATCCCCTAGGTTAAGCCAGAAACCTAAGATAAAACCCTGAATGCAACAAGCCAGTTCATGGTACCAGTGCCACTGATCTTGCTGCAAGGCTACCCTTGGCTTGGAGGATCAGGCCTCCAAACTAGCCTCTCTAGAGCTCTGCCTCCTACTCTCTGTTGCAGGACCCTGAGCTACTGCATGTGTTGTTCTCCCCTGGGCATCTGCTTTTGTCAGGCTGCTAGTATTCCTCCTGAGACAGCCTCAGGTCTCTCTCTCAATGTCACCTTTTCCATGAGTCCTTCTATGAATACCTGATCCTAAATTACAATCCCTCCTCCCACTCCATCCCCAACCCTCCTTATTCAATTCTGTGGATTCAATTTGTTTCCATAGCATTGATCACTATTCAACCTACTTCACCTTTTACTTTAGTCCACGGTTCATTTCAAGTCTACATCCTTATACACACTAGATTATAAGCACTACAGAGGCAGTGAATTTGTTCAGTGCCGTATCCTTAGAGCCTCGAGCAGTGCCTGGCACATGGTACATGCTCACCATTCATTTTGAGAATGAATAAAGAACTGCCGCCTCCAAGCTGCTAGTATTTGGAGCCTCTCTTCCCTAAACCCCCTTGGCATTTTTAACCCCCACAACCACCCAAACAGGCAAAGTTTGAATGATTTCCACCATCCTCTTATTATTGGATCATGGACAAGGTAAGTAACTGAGCTTACTGGGAATTCTGGAGACCCCTTGCCCCAATCCCTGGTTTGTGCTCCTGGTATTCTGGGGAAGTCAGCATGTCAGGATTCCAAACACCTATGGCTGACTGCACATTCTCTCCTGCCAGCAGGCAGCTATGGCCTTCACCCCTATGCTCTGCTCCTCTTTCCTGTTGGCTTGGATCTATAAGTTGCTATAGTCAAGGACTCACACATCCTTGGGTTTGGGTTGGGCCACAAAATGTTTTACAAATAGCCAGTTCACACAGCACATGCCTGTTGGTTCCTGGGTATGGTCCAGAGAGCACACCCATATTCACCAATGACCTTGATGAGACTTCCCTAGACAGAGTAGGAAGGGGGGTAGCCAAGATGGTTTGCAAGGTTACTTTCAAACCCAAAATACTCCCAACCACTAGGATTTCTCCCCATTGCCAGAATACAGGTGCCTCCTCGTCTTTGCACATACTGTTCCTTGCATCTCAAGGTGTTGGAAATACTGTACTTGCAATGAGAAGGGCTCTTCCTCTCTGTGCTGTCCTCCATGATAATGCCAAAGGCCAGCCTAATCATGAGAAGACATCAGACACCCTCAGACTGAGGGACATTCTACCAAAACTGGACCAGTACTCCTCAGAAGTGTCAACGCCAGTGATATAAGCAGAACACTGGTCTCCCAGAGATGTCCACATCCTAATGCCCTGAGCTGGAAAATGTTAAGTTACACATCAAAGTGGAATTAAAGTTGAAGATGGAATTAAAGTTACTAATCACTTGACCTTAAGATAGGGAGATTGTTCAAGATAATCCAGGTAGACCCAATGTTAATACAATGGTCCAAATGTGGAAGAGGGAGGCCATGTGAGAAAGACTCAACTGCCCATTGCTGGCTTTGAAGATGGAGGAAGAGTCCATGAGCCAAAGATCGTGGTCACCCTCTGGTTGCTGGAAAAGTCATGAAAATACTTTTCACCCTAGAAACTTCCAAAAGGATCATAGCCCTGCTGACAGCTTGATTTTAGCCCAGTGAGACCATTTTTGGACTTCTGATTTCCAGAACAGTCACAGAATACATTTGTGTTATTCCACTAATAAATTTGTGTTGTACCACTAAGTTTGTGGTGATATGTTACATCAGCATTAGGGAAATAATACAGTTTCAATGAAACTGGAATTACTAAGAAACTATCACAGATTGGAAGACATTAAGGGGACATAATGACTGCATGTAATGCGGCATCCTGGGTTGGAAAGGAAAAGGGCACATCCCTGCTCCTTTGCCCCCAGGAGTGGTCTTGGCCATTCTATGGTCCTTCCGACTGCACCACCACTCAGGACAATTACAGGTGCTCAAATGGAACATACACAGGAGTGTGTGGCTGAGCTGCAAAGACAAGACCACCCATGAGGACAGTGTACTCCTCTCTCCCCACTTTCCTCCTTGTAGGATCAAGCATCCTCTCTACCCCAGTGAGAGAAAATGAGTGACAAGGATGGGGAACTGGGTCCTGATAGTTGGAGAATGTTGACCATGAAGCTGGGGGCATAGGAAGGTACATGAGGCTGTTTCTATAGAAGCCTCAGGAGCCATGGGTTTCATTACCATACCATGAGATCACAGAGCACAGTCCACTCTGTTCTCATACTCAGGGACTTAAGTCATGCACATAAGATTTTTAGGTGTGAGACTCCAGATTCTGCACCCTTAAGGTGCAAGGCAGGGATGGAGGTGTTTAAAAAAGGAGCTGCCCCACAGGAAGCTGCCTGCAGGAATTGGTGGGGTACTTTCAATACTCTCTAGGGACCAGAGCTGCACCCATCAGGCTCCTGAGAACCATAATGTCCAGCAAGGCTCAGGACAGGCATCCAAGTGGCCATGCTGGAAAGGAGGGGTCCTCCCCCTAGGGCCCAGCTGGCAGCCCCCATCCCCCTTGCTGCCCATACTGCCCAGTCTCTCCTGGACCTTGCTTCAGTCTGCAGAGCTTGGGGCTTTGTCCTCCTGTCTTCCCACCGCCAACCTCTCAGTCCTCAATGTTGATGTTCATAAACAATTACCTTCATTTGACAGAGCAGGGGGGAAAATGCCCTTTCACAATTGCTGTGGTTCAGGTAGAGTCAGCATGACTCGATGTAGCATCTTTTTTTTTTAAGATTTTATTTATTTGACAGAGAGAAAGACAGCCAGAGAGGGAACACAAGCAGGGGGAGTGGGAGAGGGAGAAGCAGGCCTCCCACGGAGCAGGGAGCCCGATGCGGGGCTCGATCCCAGGACCCCGGGATCATGACCTGAGCCGAAGGCAGATGCTTAATGACTGAGCCACCCAGGTGCCCCCTGATGTAGCATCTTGGTGAGTCTCCTAGAAGTTGGTAAATAATAATCATTGCCATGTGACTGTGTGACAAATCGCTATGATTATGAGTTATTTTCTAATAACTCCCTACGTAATACCAAATGTTCCATGAAGCTGGGGGCCTTGTGAAGGTGACTCTGAGATTTTGCTTTCTGAGGCTAAGCCAGAGAGGGGGTGTGTACCTGTCAGCCATCCCCAGCTAGGACCCTGCTGTCTGCAATCAGACAGTTGGAACAGAGGACAGACTAGCAGATGACGGCGGTGGTCCCCGGGACGCTCCCCCACACACACCCCAGACACCCCCAGACTCAAATGAGGATTTTGAAAGCAGCAGAGTAAGAGGGAGTTTTGGGTTCCCAGGCGGCAGGCTGTGCAGAGGGTCGGCTGCCCCAGGAGAGGTGGAAGGAGGAACACCCACCAGATCCCATCTGGACTGCCCTGGGCTGAGCACTGGAGGGTCATGGGAGCACAGATGAGGCTAAAGTGAGCTAGAGCCTAGATGGCATCATGAACTGGGTGCTCTTGGCCCAAGTCCCGGGACCCGAGCCCGGGGAGCACTCCAGGATGGAAGCAGGGCCACTGCGTGCTGTCCTTGGAGGGAATGGACTTAGAGGGTGTGAGCTGGTGTTTGATCCAGGCCATCATGGACTGCTGGGGTGTAGCACTCACAATGCCCCACACACCACCACAAGGGTTCTTCAGGGAGGCATTTCCAGGGTGCAAGTTCTCTGCATCATGTCTGGGCTGACACACATCACCCAAGTCCCCAGCAGTTGTGGCCAGGGTGAGGCATACCAGACAGGAGAGCCTCTGATCATTAGCAGGAAGATCTGATATTCTGTAGATGCCCTGAGCCTGCCCCTGACAGGCTGCTGTGAGGCATCTCAGCCATGATGCTGCTTCTCTGAGAAGCCCCCATCCCCCAGGCATGACAAAGCCTGCTCTAAACTCCAGCCTCCTTGGCAAGGGGTTGACTTCCTGCCTGGCTCTCACCTGCCCTCTTCTGTGGCAGATGTCACTGACAGCTACCCTGGGGCTCTTCATGAGCAAGTATGGGGTGTGACACCAAGGGACACCCACAAGACAGCATCCGGGGGCAAAGTCACATTTACCTAGCACTCAGATGAAGGGTCTGCCCAAAGACCCCTTCAGACACTTACGCTGTGGGGAGGCAGTAAGAGTCTTTAGACCCGGTGGGTGGGTGTTTTGAACCGCTGGCCTGCTGTGTGCCTGACGTCCAGCCTGCCCAGGGGAGTGAGCCTGCAGGACAACATTGGGCCACCCAGCCGGCTGGGAGAGAAGGGGACCAGACTGGACAGGTGAATGGGAGAGCCGGGGCCATGCCTGAACCCCAGAGCAGCCTTCGGTGGCCATAGTTCCAACACTCACCTCCAGGTAGAAACTTTATCCTTACACCCTCTGTCTTAGAGCCCACTGCTCCTTATCTCCATTTCAGGATAGATGGTGATCCAATGGGGTTGGGAAAGGACACATGGGCTGGTCCAGTATCTGGCTCTCAGTTTTCTCTTCTGTAAAATGGGGAAGATAAAACAGTACAACCTCTGTGCCTTGATGTGAGATTGTACTCATTTCCTAGGACTGCCTACCAAGGTACCACAAAGTGGATGTGGGGGCATTTCTTCTCTCACATTTATGGATGCTCACAGTCCATAGTCAAGGTGTTGGTAGGGCCATGTTCCCTTGTGAAGGCTCTGGAGGGGGTTCTATTCTTGCCCCTTCCAGTATCTGGTGTCCTCAGGTTTTCCTTGGCTTGTGGTCACATCACCCTAGTCTCTTCCTTCTCACATGGCTGTTTTCCCTCTGTACATGTGTATGTCCAACTTTCCCTCTTCTTATGAGGACACCAGTCAGATTCATTATGGCCCACTCTAATGACCTCACCTGAACTCGAGTACATCTGCAAAGATCCTATGTCCAAATAAGGTCACCTTCCCTGGTCCTGGGGATTAGTAGTTCAGCATAATTTTAGGGGGAGTATAATTCAAACCCTAACAAAGATTATACAAGGTATCATCTGTATATAAAATGACTGGCTCAAAGTAGGTAGTTAGTAAGAAGGAGCTATTATTACTAAGCATCTAAGGTGTACGTTCTTCCCCACATTTTAATGTTGTTGAACCAGTTTATGTCTTACAATCCACATGTAAATTGATTGATGCAGTGTTTTTTCCTTTGCCAATCAGTTATTAAGTGGATGGCCCATCTCAAACAGATGGCCATGTGCAAACATGGTATAACTTATTTTATAACAAGACTCAAAAACCCTCAGCATGTCAACGACCTGGAGAATGTGGTAGGAAAAAGGGAGAGTGGGAGTCCATAGATCATGCCTGCAGCTACTACAAATTGAGGAATAATAGATCATTGTTCTGGCAGATGTTGGGGGCCCAGTATGAGGCATGGGGAAGGAGGCCTGCTTGTTTGAAGGGATTTGGGGATGGCCAGACTCCTGCATTCATTTCATGAGCACACCCTGACCAGGCTTCCTGAGCTGAGTCCTCACTGCCCATAGGCCTAGGGTTGTAAGTAGGCCAGGGCAGGGGAGCGTGCTGTACATTGAGCCAGAGAAAACAATCATTTTAGGAGGCCACAGGATCCCAGGCTAGACCGGAGACTGAGACAAAGCAATCTACTTGTATTAGAAGTGTATGGAACAACCTCACTGAGATGTTGCTTCACATTGCCTGGTTCTGTATGCTGTGTTTACACACAGAATCTAGCATGGCCTCTGTTGAGTCCTGTTCTGGTCCAGGGGTCAGTCTGGGAAAAACATTTTTGCAATGAGCTCTCAGAGCCCAGACTAGAGGCCTACCTGAAGGGAAGGTGTTCCAGAGACTCCACAGAGAATGAATACAGAGGACATTTTTCTCCCGAAAGGTTCACCTACCTCCACGGCTGACTTCTGTGCCTTTGCAAGAAGGCACTTCTGCCTACAATCCCCTTTCTTCTCTTCCTGGCTGGAAATCTTCTGTGTCCTTTCAGGTTCAGCTCAGCGGTTCCCCTGTACTGGAAGCTTATCACATACAACACTCTGTGTTAGCAGTGCTTCCCCCAACACCTGACACAAAGTGGACGCGTCAGAAAAGACATTAGCTGAGGGTAACAGAGGAGCAAAGAAGGTTGCAGGCTGCCCCAGCCAAAAGGGCGCATCAGGAGATGACATGGGGAAGAAGGGGGCATCTTGTTAGTAAGGGCAGAGGGTCCCAGAGAAAAGTGAACAGAAAGCCAATGTGGAAGCACGAAGGGCAAAAGGCAAGCAGTGAATGGAGACACAGGAATGTGAATAGGACGGGGCTGAGGAGAGAAGGGAATTGTGTGGGCAGCCGGTTGGTGACCTCTCACAGGCACGTTTCTTCCTGTCCCAAGAGGCCTGGCCAAGTGTGCTTGACCTGGGCTTGCCAGGCACATCTCACGGGAGGAGGGGATCCCAGGAGCCTCCTCCCCACCTGGGAAGCCTTCCTGGAGCCCATGGTGACAGAAGAGGTCAAGGGGGGATAACACAGGGACACCATGATGGCTCTGTGGGCCCAGACACAGCCTGCCCACTCCACTTCCCAACAGGAAATAGTCCCTACTCTCCTCCTCCCTTTGCTGGGAAGCTTGCTCCAGAAAGGATGCTGACCCACTTGTCCTCAGGGACACCTCCATCATGAAGAGGGGCTCCTTTGTGGGCTCTTGAAGAAGACCAGGGGCAGCTACAAATCCAAGCAGAACCATACATATTACCTTCTTGGTCTCTTCCATTGCTCCCAGCCTCCACCCCAAGTTCCTCGAGCCTCCAGATCCAGCTATGTCTAGACTCCAACCATCTCCCAGGGAGATCTCAGGAACAGAAAGACTACACATTTACCCAGGCCAACTTAAAGTAGCCAGAAACAAAGGGCCCTCTCAGGAAGCAAGGGGTGCATTTTGCAAGTGGAGTCCCCAGTGATTTCTAATTGGTAGAATTTGGGGTATGGACTTCAGGGAACTTAGAGTGGAGAATTTCAGGATGAGAGAGGGTCAGACTTCAGCCAGCACCTTGCGTCTCCTGGCTGAAGAAGTTACCAAGCTGGTCCCCCAGGAAGTTTAGTAGGCCTGCCGGCTTTTCCCCCGGATTGAATCCCCGCTGTCCCTCCTTCCACTGGAGCAACGGTGAAGCTGGTCTGAGTCTTCTAATTCCATGCTCTCCCCACCCTGCTGCAGCCCAGGGGAGGAGCCCCAGTGGTGTGAGAGTTGGGCCACAGCCACTTCTTTCCCCTAACCCAGGTCTTCCGTGACCAAAGTGTCTGAATGTACCAGGATTCTCTCCTTCACATCCCTGCTCTTCAGAAGCCTGCCCTCCACCCCATCACACTGGAGCCAATGTGAATGTTGAATTGGACAAGCCACCAACTTATCAGAAGGGTGTTACAAATCCAAGGTAGTCTTCAAAACCATGGTCCAGAAATACACTGATGCTTCTGGGACACTGTAACATGTACCCACTCCAAAGCCACATGGGTATGCTTTCTGGCTTGTTTGGGGTCATGCTTTTTCAATCCTGAGCCATTTCATGCCTTTGTATAAGGAATGTTGAGTCTGTAGTAAGATGGCCCTGAAATTTGGTAGCAAGTCAAAGTTTGCTATGGAAGATGATGAGGGCATCAACCTGTGTATGTTTCAGAGTCTTTCCTCAATGGGTCACTCATGGGTCTGTACACGCAAGCCAGTGCAGCTTTGGGCCTTTGCTCAGGGTGGGACACTGAATGAGGGATCTGAGATTGGCAGCAGATTGGCAGCAGGGTCTTTTGCACTTGCTGGAGAGAGGACAAGAGGGACACCTGGATATTCTGATGGTTTTTTTAAAGAATTTATTTATTTGACACAGAGAGAGAGAGCACAAGCAGGGGGAGCAGCAGGCAGGGGGAGAGGGAGAAGCAGGCTCCCCACTGAGCAGGGAGCCCGACATGGGACTCAATTCCAGGATCCATGACCTGAGCCGAAGGCAGGCACCCCTGGATATTCTGATTTTTATTTCCATGAGAGCACCAGTAGAGTACAGGGCTGGGCCTCCAGTGAAGCTGCAGCAGTCCAGATACATCCACTTCATGAAGATTGGTGATATGAGGCCTTGGGGTAGTCCGGTTCTTCTCTTATATTCCCATGGACAGGCTTATAAGCTCCCCTTGGCAATTTGGCTTGTCAGAGCAAAAGATTACATTGACAATTGGTTTGTGTATTAGTGTTCTATTCCCTGGGCTGGGCAGCCCTCACAACCTGGGCATGTCTGGGGGACCGTGAGCGGCAGAGCAGTGGGTCAGCTCTGGGACTCCCTGGGACCTCACCAAAGTAGTGCCTGCCATCAAGACTCTGAACTCTGAGCAGCCTGCCTGGTCTCGGTTGGTGAAGTTTTTGAAAGGGCAACAGTACCTGTTGAAGTATCTTAACTGATAAACAATCTCAGTCTTAATACCTGTTTATGGGGAGGTCACCAGTACTTAAGATGGTGCTGGCCAATGTGGCCACTGGCAAGTACCTCTTCTTCACAGAGTGCGGGCTGCAGTTTTAGCAGGACCCCTAGTTGCCTCTTTGCTCCTGTCCCTCTACTAGCTGGATAGCTCAGGGCACATCAGACAAGATTCTCTTTGTCTCAGCTTTCTCTTCTGTATTTAAATGTTCATTGGGAACCTCCTCAGGGGTAGTAGACACTGGACTCTGCCCAGAGGATGGGCAAGGAAACTGGACCAAAAACTCTGGGACTGGGTTCTGGTGCTTCAGTGGCTGACAAACCTGATTCAGGTTACTCATCCTTAAAAGCAGCTCCTATAATAATATCCATTCTCCAGTGGGTTTGGAAAGCCTAATTACCACTTGTGAAACGTTTTCAATTTCTCAGAAGAAAGGTGATACATCACGGCAAGGTATGACTATCATAATAATTGTGATCTTCTCAAGCTGCCCCCAGGGATAACTCATATAAAAACTGCCATCCATGAAACTCTGTTATTGTAACAAAGTACAACTATTATCCATAATGATACTAGACTAATGTCTAAGGTATTGCTGTGCTCATGGAAAACTCTTAAATAAGCCGGAAGTGAAGAAGGTAGACTAGGTCACCTGCTGTGAACTTATCCAGTTAATTCCAAAAGTAAATAGACTTTTAAGGAGGTAGGAACCGGAAAGAGCACCAGAGAGCAAGAGCGTTCTCTGAGCACTTGGTGTGGACCAGTGTTATGCACACTATCTTATCCAAGTTTAGGAAGTCGGTTTTATCATCTCCATTTTGCAGAGGAGAAAAATTGAGGCCAAAGATGTTGACTTGTCCAAGGGAGATGAACGTGGCAGTTATAAACAGGATGGTCTGGAGTGGAGGATGAGGCCAGGTGAGAAGTGACCCCAAAGTCTAGGCAGGGGCCAAGGAGTCTCTGAACTAGGTTAGCAAATGGGAGGATGACTACCAGATTTCCAGTTTGGCATGCGCCCGTAAATAGGTCTGCTGCCAACGGAGAGGGCAACCCAGGAGGGTAAGGTGGTTAGGAGGAAAGATGACTGTGGCGCAGGGTAACCTGAGTGTGGGACCGCCAGCATGTATCCATATGCTAGCCTGGGCCTTGGGAGGGAAATTGAGATGCAGACTTGGGAGTCACCGACAGGTCTAACAGGTGAAGCCTGGGATGAGAACGCCAAAATGCAACGAGTCACCGTGGCCACTATCCCCCTTCCCGCCCAGGCTCAGGGGAAACTTCCCGAAGGCAGCGCAGACTAAGGTGACAGGTGTCTGCGAAGACCTCCCCGTGGGATTCCTGGGTGGCGCGCTCCCTTCCCGCAGGCCTGCGCCGAGTCGGCTTCCCTGCTTGGCTCTCCGCCGCCTCCCCCAGGCTCCCCGTCTCTCCCAGCCTCCACGTACCCCCCGCCGTCCCCAGGGCCGCGGCCTCCGGGCGCCGCCAGCCAGGAAGGCGGTGTCGCACGCGGCTCGCGGCGCTTCCCGGGACGGCGGGGCGGGGCTGGGGCGCATGCGCCGCTGCCGTACGGAAGCCCGGAAGGAAGGGCGGGAGGCGGTGGCTCAGGTTTCTCCGGGCGGCGGCGGTGGCGGCGGTGGCGGCGGCGGCGGCGGCGGCGGCGGCGGCGGCGGCGGCGGCGGCGGCGGCGGCGGCGGCGGCGGTGGTGGTGGTGGTGGGGACGCGGCTCGCGCCGGCACCATGAACCCGCTGTAACGCGCAGGCAGCGCGGCGCGGGGGGAGGGGGGAGGAGGAGGCCGCCGCGGCGAAGTTCTCCGCCATGAACCTGAGGGGCCTCTTCCAGGACTTCAACCCGAGGTGAGGCGCCGCCGGGGAAGGCGCGGCGCGCGTGAGGCTGCGGCGGGCGGCGGGGCAGCTCCCCGCGGTGCGAGCGGCTCGCTGGGCAGTGCTTCCCGCTCCCGCGCCCGGTGCCTTCAGCGCCTCCCCCCCCCCCGCCCGACGTCGGCCCCGCGGGAACCGCGTTCCTCTCGGCCAGCCCACCCTCGCTGCTGGCCCAGCGCCCCCTTCCCGTCCCCTCTCCCCGCACCCCGCTGCCAGTTCTCCGTTCCCCGCACCGGGGCCGTTTCGCTTGACCCAACACCCCTACCCCCCCCCCAGCTGTTTCCTCCAGTTCCTCTGAGCCCTTGAGGTTTTCCTTGGATGTATGCCCACCCCTCGCTTGTTTGCTGCTTTGTCGAGTGATATCTGAAAGGACGTTGAATCCTCGGAGTCAGTGTCAGGGTATGGCAATACCTTACATAATGCCTCTGGGGATGAACCTGACGATTTTCCATACGCGGTTTCTCATCAGTCTTCACTGTAAGTTTATTTGCAGGAAGTAGATAGTATTGTTCTATTTCCCAGCTGGGGAATATCCAGTGGACAGTGCGGAGAGAACACTGATTAAGGAATGGAGCGCCTGTCCTTGCACTTGCCCAAGTGTTCTGTAACTCTCTTCCCTCCCCCAGGCTGTGTGCTCCCTGAAGCAGAGACTGTCTCCTGCACATCTCACTATCCCCAGCACCTCCCACGGCATTTGAAACAGAGCAGGCCCTTATAAAATGTTTGTGGAACTAAACTGAGCCAAAAGATCTGGATTGGGGACCAGGCCCCATGTGACTGAGTTACATATTCTCTGCTCATCTGAAAAATAAGGAGTTGGCTTAATTGATCTTCTAAGACCACTAGTTTGTGAAGGGAGTACCTGTTTCCCTTAGTTGCTGGTGGGAAGCTGTGCCCTCAGTCAGCCTTTTGTATGCTAGGTCCTAGGTGAGGTGCTTCAGATGCTGGGAGGTTCCAGCTTGTGGATGGAGAAAGACAAGTAAATAGATGATTTACAGCACTGTGCGGTGTTGTACTGTGGGAGCCCAGTGGAGACCACTGCCTGCGCTGCTTGTGGGGGATGAAGGGAAGTCTTGGGAGCGCAGTCTCCCTGGGGACAGTGCCATTTTAAGCTACAAGTCATTGTGGCTTCCTAGGTGCTCTATTCCTCTTTGAGCACTGCTGAGTTCATATTCTAGTCTGGAGTGCTAATGTCCTAATCACAGTGCAGTCATTATCGTTGTTGGCCTTGAAGGCATTCTGCATCGAGGAGCATGTTGAGAGGAGGTAAGGGAGAAGGGACTGCAGCACCTTCCTCTGCTGCTCCTAGGGGTGAGGATTGATCTACAGGGTAGCAGGATTGGCGCTGGAGTTGGAAGGGCCTTGTGTGTCTACACTGGCAAGGGTAGTAAGGAAGGTAAGTAAAACCTGAATTGTTTTGTATCCTTGAGCCAGTCGCTTACCTGTTATATCTGTAGAATGAATATAATCTCAGCAGGATGGGAAGCCAAATTAATGATTGATTGCAAAGTGCTTTACACATAGATAGTTCCAGGACTATTTTGCAAGATGACAGATAATTCAGAACCCAAGAACTGCCTCAGGTGTTCTAACTGGCTAACAGTTGCCAAAGCACAATGGTGCTGCACAGAACATCCTTAACCATTTTCTTTTCCTGTAGCTTCTCCCCGACCCCCAAAACTTTGGAATATGAAAATTACAATGAAATATTAGCTATCTAAACAGATTTATAATAACCATCTATATATTTATCAATAATTCTACTGGGATTGAAATGCATCTCTAAGTTTAAAGACCTTTCTTAGGGCGCCAGTTTCCTGATACAGTGTTGCTTCAGTGGGAGTGAGCAGTGTTGCCTCACAGTGGTGACTGCTAAGACAGTGGTCAGGTAATATTGGCAAGTCTGATTTTTTAGCTAATGATGTGTCGTGTCTCATGGGCACACCCAGTTTTTGGCATTGTTCGTTAGTCTTGTTCCATGCTGAGGAGGGCCTTCTAGACAGCTGGAGTGCAAACCAGGGGGTGTAGACAGGAAGATACCTGGGGCCAGGGCCTCTAACCTTGGTGCTGCTGCCTTTATCCCTGCCTCTAATTTGGAGCCAGTTCAACATCTCCCTCCTACCCCAGGACCTTGGCACATGCTGTTCTCGTTGTCAGGAATGTTTCCCTCTCCTCTCCTCCTGACCTAGTTAACTCTTATTTATCCTTGAGATCTCAGCTCACTTGTTACTTGCTGAGAGAAGCCTTTCTGACTTGCCTAAGTCCACTGATACCTGTTTATACAATATCTGTAGCATGCTGAATTCTTCCATTATAGCACTTATTTGTACCCTTATCTTTGTATGCTTATTTGATTAATGTCTGTCTCCCCTACTAAACTATAAGCTCCATGGGGCCAGGGCCATGATTCTGTCCATTATGGTATCCTGTATACCTGCAATCGTACCTGACTTATTAAATATTTGTGGAATGAATGGATGGATGAATGAATGAATGAATGACTCTACAGAGCCTATAGGAGAAATCTAAAATGGCTTCTTCCAATCTCTGCTTTCCTGGTGGTGGTCTATGGCCTGGTCCCTTTTCTCATCTTCCTTCCTTCACAATGCAGCCATTCCATTAGAGAGACAGGACAGACCATGACACTAAGGCAGAATGTGGCTGCCTTTACTTTGTGGATTATGTGTGTCACAAAAATAGTCACTATCATGGTTTTATGGTTCCCAAGGCATGGGCCATGGCTCCAGCTCTCCTTTTCAACCTTTTGATCTTGGTGAGTCTGAACCCACTGCTGTATTGCCCAGGCTCTGGAAAACTGCAGTAGCAGAGAATGATTCCCAGACGTCAGTGCTCAGGTGCACAGGGCTGCCGGCTGACCCTCTGCCTATTTTGCTCTGGCGGAGAACTGGTTGATCGTGAGCTTCTTTTTAGTTACACAGGTTAAGACTCGCTGAAACAGGCACACTGGACCCACCAAGTCCTTGTCTGAATGCCTGAGGCTTCCTCACATAACAGCGAGGGAGCCTTACTCATTGAACAGGCAACTACCAGCAATATACAGAATTGGCGGACTGATTCTGAGGTGCTTGTAGGAAGGTGGGGATTTGGGAGTAGGTGGCATTAAGCCAGCACCCTGGCCACACCATGGAGCCTTGGGATTTTCTGCTAACTTGCTGGAGTTGCTGGCTTGGAGAAGGCCCTTCAGCCCTGGTAGCCAGGCAGTGCTGGAAGGCGGTGAGAACTCTGCTAGGCTCTCTGAGTCATCTGCAGTGAGCTCCTGACAGTGAGGTGCATCCCACAGGTGTGCTGGACTGGGACGAAGGCTGAGGGATGCTGCTCTGGATGTTCTGTCCTGTGAGCATGGAGTACTAAGGAGGTCAGTAGTGTTTAGAAAGTTCCATATGCTGCAACTTCTAAAACCATTCTATGTAAGTTGTCTCTTCTTTGAATTTAGGAAAAATAGATGCGATTTCTGGTAATCGTTAACAAAAGACAGCTGGCTGGCCTTTACCAGTCATTTGTAAAATATTTATATTTAAAGCATTCATTTGGGCGCCTGGGTGGCTCAGTCATTAAGCGTCTGCCTTCAGCTCAAGTCATGATCCCAGGGTCCTGGGATCGAGTCCCACATCGGGCTCCCTGCTCAGCAGGAAGCCTGCTTCTCCCTCTCCCACTCCCCCTGCTTGTGTTCCCTCTCTTGCTGTCTCTCTCTGTCAAATAAACAAAATCTTTAAAAAAAAAGCATTCATTCATCAAACATCTCCTGAGTTCCTACTATGTGCCAAGAGATGTGCTAGGTGCTTTAAGTACAAAAATAAGTGAGATATAATTCCTCTCCATGCTCAAGCCTGGCAGGAGAAGCAGAAATGGGAAGAGAAATTAGAATTCAACACAGGAAGAGACATTCCAGAGACAGGAACCAAATGCTGTGGGAGCACGAGGGGCAGAGCCTCCACTTCTGTCAGAGCAGTCAGGGAAGGTTCCACAGCTGTCTTGAGGGATATAATTGTAGGGTTTTTTTCAGCCCAGAGGGCAGGAAAGGCAAGTGAGGAGGGACAGAGGATGCAGAGGCACAGGGTTCATGAGAGGGCCTGGCATGCTCAGACAGTGGTGACAGGTCTGTGTGGTGGCAGCGCCGCAGGTGACACATGTCATATGATTTAAAAATAGTACCTGTAGTGTGAATGATTACTGCAAATATCATTTACATATTACTGAGTTTTTCTTAAAGCCACTCCAGATCCATTTGTAGTGAGCGCATGTTGGTACTGTTCATGAACTACTCACCCACCACCCACACGTCTGTTTATCTGTCGTTCTGTCATCTTAAGCCACCCAGAGCAAGAAAAACCTCTCAGTTATAGTGAGGTTGTTATTGATAATGGGTATGACTTATGGGGCACCTAGCATGGGTTGGGCACAGTGTCGGTGCTTTCAGCGTTATCTCAGATCTTTGCAGCAACCCTGCAAGTTAGATGATCAGCCCTGTTTCGCAGTCTTAGCGAGCTTGTGACTTCCCTTGAGTCGCACAGGCAGCAAAGGGCCAGGTCAGGATTCTAAAGTGAGTCAGTCGGTTTCTTTCTGAAGCCTGCGCTCATTCCTGCGTGCCATGCTACCTCTCTAATTTAGTGACAGGCCCGCCCATGCCACATTGGGTCCAATATCCCAAGGAGCCTTCTGTTTATGAGTTGTGATTACACAAAGCAAACCTTATATCTGAGCTTACACATCCAAATGAGTGTTATCCCTCAAAGAGGTTACTTAGGAAAAAGAGGAATATGTATATACCTATTCCACTGCTCATATTCCTTGTTACTCATCTGAAATTTCCTTTGGAGTCAGATTATAAATCATATAAGGAAATCCGTCTCATTGCTTTGTAATCATGGATCATTTTTGAACCCAAATAGTGCCACCTAGTTTGATCATACATCTTATTCACTAAACTTGGCTCTGACTGACTTTTGGCCATTTCCAAAAATCAAATTCATTCGCAGTGAAGAGTTGGCACCATTGAGGATATTCAGAAGGACAGACTGCAGGCTCTCAAGACGATTCCAGGAGGAAAGTTCCAAAGGTGGTTTGAGCAATGAAGTGGAATTAGCTCATTGCCTCTCAGGGGGACTCAAGTCCCATTTGAATGCATAATTTCTGGTTTTAAAAGTATCATTCCCATTACTTGATAATTACACACATATTTCTCTTGTCTTTGAGACCTTTGAAGTCCAGGATATTGAGGCATTCACTAAATGTGCTGAATGAGCAGACGTTGAGAACAAATAGACATGTACCATTGGAGACTCTGTTGTAGGGGAGAGAGAGTGGGTAGGAGGAGTTTTAGATGGTTTCCTATGACTCTAGGAGTTGAGCTTCCCAATATTGAGCTCGGGGTTTCTAATTGCCTTGCCTGATCATAGGCTATACCTGTACTAGAATTCAAGATGAAAGTCTTGAAAAGAACTTGAGATAGGCTCTTTATATCTAATGATTCGTACTTTGTCAGCTATGGCCTAGTAGTGAGAAATAACGATTGCTAAGTGAGATTGTTACAACTTTTCTCTTGTAGAATACTAATAGCAGCAAAAAATAGGAAAAGTTGATCATTTACACAGGGCTTCCACATCCCCCAGTCTTAGTGAATTAATATGTGAACAAACCCAGGAGGAGATAGGCTTAGGGAGAGAGTGATACCCCCTCCTCTCGCAATTGCGTAGCTGATAAACTTCCGGCCTGGCCTCATTCTAGTCCTCCTTAAGAGTGATTTGTTTTTATTGGGCTTTTGTGCTTTCTTATATCTTCTGGTTAGATGCTCTTAAACATTTTTCATCTAAATAAAACCAGTTAAAATCGCCACTAGAAGAACTTAAATTTTGTCAGTAAGGTTCTGCTCAGTGTAAGAGATACAGTCCCTTTCACAGTTTGGGAGAGTATCAGTTAGCAGTATGTCAGTTGGAGCCATTCTCTGAAGTTGTAGACAGAGAAGCACCCACAGGGATGTGTCACCCAGAGCGTGTTTGCGCGCCGCGCGTGTGTGCATGTGTGCCTGCTGCATTTAACTGGAAAAGACTGATCTAAGCTGAGTCCAGTTGCATTTTTTGGGGTTTTTTGTTTGTTTGTTTTTAAAGATTTTATTTATTAGAGAGAATGAGCAGAGAGGAGGGGCAGAGGGAGAGAGAGAGAGAGAGAGAGAGAGAGAGAGAGAGAAAAGCAGACTCCCCGCTGAGCAGGGAGTCTGATGCGGGGCCTCCATCCCAGGACCTGGAGATCTTGACCTGAGCTAAAGGCAGACGCTTAACCAACTGAGCCACCCAGGCACCCCAAGTTGTATTCTTTTGATTTGCAGAAAACAGATACTAGAACTTTTACACCAGAGTCCTCTCTTTCCTAGGTATGTTCTCTCCTTCCCTCCGTCCCTTTCCCTTCTGGGCCAAGTGGAGAGGGGGAATTTGAGCCTCAAGCAAGAAAGCTCCATATACATTTCAGAGAGGACGCTAGCTTTGTAGTTTGACCCCTGTGGAACTATTTAGTGACTGTGTACTAGCATTGCAGATTGATAGAGTGGAATACATCCATTTTAAAGGTGTAATTGGAAAGTGAAATCGAGGAAGTAGTGGTTGATGCCACAGTATCCAGCGGAACCTCTATTTGCTGGTTTGTGGAGAATTAAGCAAAGTCTATTTTTATACTTGGACTCTGGTCTAAATGTTTCTTGAAAAGTGAGTCAAAGTAGTTTAGGCTTTGTGACGTTTTTAAAAATTTCTTGTCATTGTGTTATTGCTGCATCATATTTTCTGCTTGCCAATCAGGTTTGGAATTCCCTCTTTGATATGCAGTCATCTTTTTTACTTGGCTCTCAAATGTGTTGGTATAGTTGACATACTGTTCCTTCTCCCCCAATTACAAATGTGTGTATAAATTACATCTTCTAAAATTTGAATATATTAATTTATTTGATCAACTTTGTAGTTGTTCATTTTTTCAAAGAACCAGCTCTTGTTGTTACTGATTGGTTCCACTTTTGTATCTGTATTTCTGCTTTTAGTTTTATTACTTCCATATTTCAGCTCCTTTGGTATTTTTCCCCCTAAATTTCTTAGATAGAAACTTAGTTCACTAGTTTTCCGTTTGCCTTTTTTTCTTTCTTTTCTTCTTTGCTTTTAGTTCCACTTTTGGATATGTTTTCTCTGAGTTTTGCTTTGGGAGCAGCCTGGATGTTTTGGTATTTGTTTGGTTTTACTAGTATTTTAAATATTCTCCAGTAGTGTTCTGTTTCATCATGGATTTAGTCATTACTTAAGGAGGGAAACAAACATTTATTGAGTATTACCTGCTTGGTGCCAAGCCTTGCAATAGGGGCTTTCTGATAGATTATTTAATTCTTACCTCAGCACTGCCTTGTAGAGATAGTATTATCTGCATTTTGCTCATGAAGAACCGAAAGTTCAAACAGAGTTGCACAAATGATCTCTTCAGCTCTGCTGCACTGCTTCACAAGTGAACAATTAGAAAGATCCATATGGTTAGGCAATGTTAAATCCATTGTTGTCAGTTTATTATGAATTGTGTAGATTTTCTGCTTCCAGTCTCTGCCAATTATAATCTACCTTACACATTCTTCTATGCCTTCTATACCTTTCTTTTGCTCAGAAAATCTTCAGTGGCTTCCCATTGCCTAATAATAAATTCCAAGGACTTTATCTTAATATTCAAATCCCCCTACCTTGTTACCCCAGCATACTTTCCTCTTATTTTCTCTGGTGCCTTTCCTCCTATCTGCCTAGCTCCTCACCCCCCAAGATTTACAATTTACTCTGCATGTTCCAGTCCCCTGGGATACAACAAAACTGTTTCATACTTTATACGATCTTATCCCTTTGTCTGGAATTCCCTGTCCCCAATTTACTGCCCAAATCCCACCTCCCTTCCCAGCTCTCCCAGAGAAACCAATTTTCCATGTACTGGTGTACAGTGATACATAGTTACATGTTGATCGATCACCTCCCTTTGTTCCTATTAGTCTTTGAGCAACTAAAGGGCAGAGACTTCCTTTCTCATTTTTATATGTTCCTCTTTTTTTTTTTTTAAAAGAGTTTATTTATTTATTTGACAGCGAGACAGTGAGAGAGGGAACACCAGCAGGGGGAGTGGGAGAGGGAGAAGCAGGCTTCCCGTGGAGCAGGGAGCCCGATGCGGGGCTCAACCCCAGGACCCCGGGATCATGACCTGAGCCGAAGGCAGACGCCCAGCAACTGAGCCACCCAGGCGCCCCTCATTTTTATACATTCCTTACATTGAAGGCACTCAAACAGTTTTTAATTTAATTTTTTAAAGATTTTATTTAAATTGAAGTTAGTTAACATAGAGTGTATTACTAGTTTCAGGGGTAGAATTTAGTGTGGTTCATCAGTTGCATACAATACCCAGGGCTCATTCCATCATGTGCCCCCGTTACATTTGTGTTTATTGTGTATCAGTGCCCATGATCCTTTTTCTCCTCCATCTGGAAAAATCTGTATGTATGTAAAGGAAGTGTAATTTTTGTCCTGCTACTTGACTCTCTCTATAGAACCATGCTATTTTTTGTCTACTGTAGTGTTCATTTCCATAGTTTACTTAGGAATTTTTTCTACTTTCTCTGTGATTATTTTAATAGTAGCATGTAGAAAGAAGCCCACAATGAAGAAATCTCTGTATATTCTTAATAGAAAAATGGTCAGATTATTGCCATCTTCTATGGCCAAGTTGCTAGTCTTCCATTGTTTACATTTTCATTGTTAGTCATTTGAGTATTTTAATAGTTTATCTTTGAAATCTACCAAATTGCTATACTAGTAAACTGCTTCTCTTGTCCTTACCCAAACATGATAAACCTTTGTCCTCTACTTTCTTGTAGTTGGTTTGACTTTTGATATCAGTTGCAAATGTGACTCTTAAATGCAACAGATTTAGATTTTATTTTTTAATCCAGTAAGTGAACTGTCTTATAATAGGTCTCTGGTAAGCAGAATAATGATCCCCCAAATATACCCACATCCTAATTCTAGAAACCTGGGAATATATTCCATTACATGGCAAAGAGGAATTAATGTAGCAGATGGAATTAAGGTTGCTAATCAGCTGACCTGAAAATAGGGAGATTATTCTGGATTCCCTGGCGAGGCTGATAATCACAAGTCTTAAATGTAGAAGAGGAAGGGCAGGAGGTCAGAGTGAGTCGCTGTAAGGAGGACTGGACTCTCTCCTGCTGGCTCTGAAACTGGAGCAAGGGGCCATGAGCCAACGGGCTACAAGCAGCCTCTAGAAGCTGGTCAGGCAGGGAAACAGTCTTTTCTAGAGGCTCTGGAAGGATCACAGCTCTGGTGGTACCTTGATTTTAGCCCAGTGAGAGAATCATTTCAGACGTTTGATGTCTGGAACAGTAAAGATAATGAGTTTATGCTTTTTAAACCACAAGGTTGGTGGTAACTTTGTATGACAGCAATAGGAGAGTAATACAAGAACATTTCATCCTATTTATAATTTTTCAACCCCAGTATTTGAAGTAGGAATTATATTTTTGTATTATTATCTGTTCTAAGTTTCTGTTTTTCGTTTTTCATGTAATAGACCCTGAACTCTTAATTTCCTTTTAAATTACATCAAAAATTATAAAGTAATCACTTCCCCAACATTTTAAACGTTTTGATATTTCTAGTATTTTCTTCAATTAAATAAAAAAAAAAACACCTCTCTTTTAGGGAAGATCATGAATTTAGCTCAGAGGGTTTACTCTCCCTGCACCTCATCTATTTTTTGTTTATAGTTTGAAAATCCTTTAGAAAAATTTTACCTCCATGTATTATTTAATTTACCTATGAATCCTATGTTTACCATTGTCCTTGCATTTGTTAATGTTCTAATTCACTTATTTTTTTTAAACAAAAATCTGTTTTCAAGTCCATTGTTTCTGGTAATGACATGTGTAGCCATAGGCTTTGGTTGACAAATTGGTTCTGGTTTTCTAGTTTTTGCACTCTTCCGCCCTGGGCTTTCAGAGAAGAAAAAGTCGCTTGTGCTGATTCCTTTCTCTGTGGTGATCACTCCATTTCTATTAGCTTGTGCGTCCCCCTCAAGCCTTTCTCTTCTCCAGCGTCTAGTGGTGAGGCCCTTCTTACCTAGGTGTCTTTCAGTGGTACCTCTCTTTGTCTTTGTAGCAGCTCGTAAAAACCTCCCTTAGTTTTGAGCATTAATAATCATAACTAACATGTATTCAGTGCAGCAGTTAGCAAACCGTTTTTCACAGACCCCTGGGGGGGGGCGCTCGAGAACCTTTCTAGGGCTCTGCAAGGCCATAGCTGTTTTCATAATACTGAGATGTTGTTTGCCTCTCTCTGGATTGACATTTGCACTGACGGGACAAAGCAGTGCTGGGTAAACTGCTGCCACCTGAGCACAAATCAAGCTGGTGACATGAAACTGTACCAATAGTCACTGGATTCTTCAATGCAGTACGCTTGCAGTGGAAAAAAAAAAAAAGCCAGCTTCCCCTAAGGATGTCCTTAAAGCATACAAAAATACCAGTCTCACTAAATACTGACCTTGAGTATACATCCATTTTTTTAATATTCTGTGTGACAAAATAGAAAGAATGCAGAAAGGCTGTCAGCTGTATACTGAAGTACAGTGGTTGACTCAAGGGAAAACACTTGTGGGGGTGCCCAGTTGGCTCATTCAGTAGAGCCTCTGACTCTTGATCTCAGGGTTGTAAGTTCAGGCCCCACGTTGGGTGCAGAGATTACTTCAACAACAGCAACAACAACAAGAAAACCAAACGATGACAACAAAAAAACCGCCACTTGTGTGCCTGGGCTGCAAGCTGCCTTTCTTCGTGGAATACCGTTTTTACCTGGGAGGACAACTCACAGGCAAGACTGTGGCTGTTTGTGTTAGGGCACTTGGCAGACATTTTTCTTGAAAATCCAAGTGAACCTGTAACTTGGAAATAACAGCACTGATACATAATAAACACAAATCTAACTTAAAATGTAAAAGAAAACTTGTTGGAGTGCCTTCAGTGTTTTCAACAAGGAGAACAACTGATGGTGTTTTTGCAAACAGCAAAAGCTCAAAAAATTTGAGCTTTCAAGGGAAAATCAGAATTTCTGAAAAGTTTTGTCTACCCCCATGAACTTGACAGCCTCCCAATACTTACATATTTCTGATGAAATGGGTTATGACAACAACTAATGTGATTTTTGCCTTTGTATAGTGACATGTGTCAGCATTTGAAAGATCTTTATTAGCGAACTCATATTTTCCAATCAACCTACATGCTATTATAAATATGCAGGGACAAAACATTCCTTCAAAGTGCCAGAGAGACCAATGGATTTTAATGTACCAGACTACAAAAAGTTCAGTTGATAGGGTTTCAGATTCCACATCACAGTTAACCTTCAGGAAACTACCACTGGTTGACTTTTGGTATCCTGTCAAAGAAGAATATCCACCATTATCTGAAAGAGCTATTAAAATACTCAGTTTGTTTCTAACTACAAATCTCTGTGAAGCCAGATTTTCTTCATATGCTTGAACCAAAACAACATATTGCAATAGAATGAATGCAGATGTAGATATTAAAACCTAGGTGTCTTTTATGAAGCCAAACATTTAAAAAATTTTCAAACCTGTACAAATTTTGGAAAATGATTTTTTCATTAAAATTATGTTACTTATGTTAATATATAATGACTTGTTATTTTAAATGAATAAGTATTTCAAAAAATAAGTTTAAAAATCTGATACAGTAAATAATAGTGGGTATAACCCATATAAACAAAGCTCTTTGGGTTCCTCAGTAATTTTTAAGAATGTAAAGGAGTCCTGATACAAAAAATTTTGAGAACCTCTAATGTAGTGCTTTACACAAAGCACTTTTCATATTCATTATCTTGTACTCACAACCACCTTATGAGGTATATATTACTCTGATTTTATACACGAGAATACTATGGCACAAAAAGGCAATATATATATTCTAGTTAGCAACCTTTCCAAATCCGATGGTCCTCCCACTGTGGTTTACATTCTTGGAGGTTTGCTTCTGAGTTGACTTTTGTAGGTCCCGTCTCCTTAGAACCTCCCCCTTTTTTCCAATTGAAGTTTCTTACATTGTTTTTCATAATGCAAGTACAGTACGTGTACCTTGAAAAAAAACTAGTCATAAGAATGTAAAGACTGTCCTTAATCCTCCCCACTGGAGATCATTGTTAATTCTCAGTGTGTATCTCTGCAGATGCTTTTCCAAGAATGTTGAATTATCAGTATAATGTCAGTATTAAAAGGACTTTGGGGTCAAATGTCAAATAGATCTTAGTGTGAATCCCAGCTCTGTGAACTGCTAGCTCTTTGGACAAGTTATTTAACTTCTCAGCCTTCGTTCCTCATCTGTAAAATGGGAATAGTGAAGGTGCCTCCTTCGCAAGGCCTGCTGTGAGGCTGAAGTGAGATAGTGCATGAAAAGCAGCTCAGTCTTGACATGTCATAAACGTCCTGTAAATGTCAGCTACTGAGGGGGGTGTGTACACACAGGTACATCAATAGATATGCCAGCTTTATTGAACTATATTTTACATGCAGTAAAATTTATCCTTTTTTAGTGCATATTCCTCTGCATTTTGATAAATGCATCTGTTTGTGTAACCACCACCCGAAGAGCTAGATACAGCACAGTTCCATCACTGCAAAAACAATTCCCTCATGTCCCTTTGTAGTCAACTTTTTCCTCCCAGAAACCCACTGGTAACCACACTGATATATTTTCTGTATCTATACTTTTTGCCTTTTTCAGAACATCAACTAAATGGAGTTGTACAGTATGTTGTTTTCAGTTTGAGTTACTTTACTTAGCATAGTGCATTTGAGGTTTATGCGTGTTGTTGCATGCATCCCTACTTTGTTCCTTTTTACTGCTGATTAGTATTCCATTGAACAGATATACCACCATTAGTTTAACTGTTCACCAGTTGATGGACATTTGGGTTGGTGCCAGTGGCTATTACAAATAAAGCTGCTTTGAACATTTGAATGCAAGTCTTTGTGTGGACTACACTTTTCATTTTCTTGAGTAACGACCTAGGCCTGGGATTGCTGGGCCATAGAGTATGTCCTTTAAAAAAAACTGCCAAAGTGTTTTCTAAAGTGGCTATACTGTTTTGCATTCTCAGCAGCAATACATGAGGATCCCAGTTCCACATCCTTAGCAATAATTGTCTAAGTTGATCATTTTAATTTTAGCCATTGTGAATGTGTAGTTTTATCTTGTTATTTTATTGCATTGATATTGTATTTCCTTAATGCCTGGAAATATTGAGTATCTTTTCATGAGCTTATTTGCCTTTTATATAACTTCTCTGATGGAGTGTCTGTTCTTATCTTTTCTGGCCATTTTTAAATTAGATTGTTTCCTTATTTTTTAGTTGTAAAAGTCCTTTATATGTACTAGGTACAGGTACTTTGTCAGATATATATTTTCACAATAGGTTCTCCCAGTTTGTGGCTTGTGGGTTTTCATTTTTTAAATTGTCTCTTTTGGAGATTGATGGTTTTTAATTTTGAAGAAGTCCAGTTTTGTATCCCATCTAAGAAATTTTTTCCTAACGTTAGGTGGCAAGTGTTTTCCCCTCCTATGTTTCCTAGATGTTTTACAGTTTTGGCTATTATGTGTAGGTCTGGGATCGATTTCACATAAATGTTTGTATAAGCCATGAGGTTGAGAGTGTAGGTGCATGTTCCTTATCTATCCATCCGTTTCAACACCATTTGTTGAAACAATCCTTTCTCCATTGAATTGCCTTGGCACCTTTGTCAAAAATTCACTGACCATATATGTATGAGTCTGTTTTTGGATTCCATTCTGTTCTCTGTATCTGTCCTGATGCTAATACCACATCGTCTTGATTATTGTAACTTTATAATAAGCCTTGAAAGCATGTAGTGTAGATTCTCCAACTTTGTTCTTTCTCACAATTATTTTGCCCATTATGGGTCCTTTAATTTTCTTTAAGTTTTTTATTGTTATGTTAATCACCATACATTACATCATTAGTTTTTGATGTAGTGTTCCATGATTCATTGTTTGTGCATAACACCCAGTGCTCCATGCAGTGGGTCCTTTCATTTTCACATAACTTTTAGAATCACTGTGTCAGTTTCTACAGAGGAATTTTCATTGGGATTGTGTTGAATTTTTAGAGTACTTTGTTGGGTGTGGTAGGCTAAATAATGGCTGTCAACGATAACCACTTCCTATCCATGGAACTTGTGAATATTACCTTCTGTGGCAAAAAGGTGAATATTAGCTTATGTCATAAAATATGTGATTAAGTTAAAGATCTTGAGATGGGGACAGTATCTAGGATTATCTAGGTGGGTCCTAAATGCAATCATGGGTTTCCATATAAGAAGGAGGCAGAAGGACGTACTATTAACACAAGAAGGCAATGTGATGTGATCAAAGAAAAAGATTTGAAGATGCTGCACTGCTGGTTTTGATGATGGAGAAAGAGGCCTAAGGAGTGCAAGGAATATAGTTATAGAAACTGAAAAAGGCAAGGAATGGATTCTCCCCCAGGTCTCCGGAGGGAATGGGCCCTGCTGACATCTTAGTGAAAACAGTGAAATCTATTTTGGACCTCTGGCCTCCAGAACTATAAGAGAATAAATGTCTATTATTTTAAGCCACCAAGTTGGTGGTAATTTGTTATAGGAGCCATAGGAAATTAATACACAGAGTATGTAAATCTTAACAGTATTCCATTTTCTAATCTATAAACATGGTATATCTCTCCGTTTATTTAGATCTTTAATTTTTCTCGATAGTGTTTGGTAGGTTTCAGTGTCCAAGTCTTGCACATATTTTGTTTATTTCAGTGTTTCATATTTTGATGATGTTTGTAAATGGCAGTTTTTTCATGAACTTTTAATTTTAGAATAGTTTTAGATTTATAGGAAAGTTGCAGTAAATGATAGGTTTTTTAAAAAACGATTTTATTTATTTGACAGAGACAGCGAGAGAGGGAACACAAGCAGGGGGAGTGGGAGAGGAGGAAGCAGGCTTCCCACGGAGCAGGAAGCCCGACACGGGGCTCGATCCCAGGACCCGGGGATCATGACCTGAGCCGAAGGCAGATGCCCAATGACTGAGCCACCCAGGCGCCCCAGTAAATGATAGTTGTTTTTTTTTTAAATCTCAGTGTCCAGTTTTTCATTGCTAGCATAAAGAAATACAGTAATATTTTTTGTACATTTACTTTGTACCCTGCAACTTTGCTAAATTCACTTATTTGATTTGGAAATGGGTTTTTTGGGGGGTAGATTAGTGAGGATTTTCTACACAGATAGTCATGTTGTCTGCAAGTATCAGATTTACTCCTTCCTTTCAATTCTTTATTGCTCTTATTTCTTTTTCATGTATTATTGTTATGGCTAGGACCTCCAGTACAATGCTGAATAGGTGTATTGAAGTGGAGGTACTTGCCTTGTTTCTATAGGGAAAATGTTCAGTCTTGCACCATTAAACATTATTTTCATAGATACCCTTCTATTCTTAATTTGTTTAGAGCTTTTATGTTGAATGGGTAGTGAATTATGTCAAATGCTTTTGCTGAAACTGTTGAGATAATCATTTTTTTTCATTCTGTTAATACAGTGAATTACATTATTCGTTTCAAATGTTAAGCCAAGCTTGCAATCCTGACTAAACCACACTTGGTCATACTGTAATATCCTTTTTATATATCGCTGGATTCAGTTTGATAATTTTTTTAAAAAGATTTTTATTTATTTATTTGACAGAGAGACACAGCGAGAGAGGGAACACAAGCAGGGGAAGTGGGAGAGGGAGAAGCAGGCTTCCCGCTGAGCAGGGAGCCCGATGCAGGGCTCGATCCCAGGACCCCGGGATCATGACCTGAGCCGAAGGCAGACGCTTAATGACTGAGCCACCCAGACACCCCAGTTTGATAATTTTTGAAGGGTTTTTGCGTCTATGTTCATGAAGGGTATTGGTTTATAGTTTTCTTTCTTGATCAGGTTTTGGTATCAGGGTAATGCTGGCCTCATAAAATAAATTGGGAAATACCCCTCTCCCATCTTTTTCTGTAAGAATTTGTGCAAAGTTGGTACTATTTCTTCTTTATGTATTTGATAGGTTTTTTTCAGAGCTTGACATTTTCTTCATGAGAAGGATTTTAACTACAATTTTAATTTATTTCATAGATATAGGGATGTGAAAGTATTTCTTCTTGTGTGAACTTTGATAATGTCTTTCTTTCAAGAAATTTACTTGCGTAAAGTTGTTCATAATATCCCCTTCTAATCTCTGTAATGTTTGTAGGATTTGTAGTAATGTCCCTGCTTTCATTTCTGATATTGGTGATTTTTGTCTACTATTTTTGTCTGATCACTCTGGCTACAGATTTACTCTTTTTCTTGATCTTTTCAAAGAACCAGGTTTTAGATTCATTGATTTTTTTTCTGCACTTGTATTTATCATTTCCTTCCTTCTGCTTACTTTTTAAAATTTCCTTCTTTTCCTACTTTCTTTTTTTAAAAAGGATTTTATTTATTTATTTGAGAGAGAGGGAACTGGAGAGGGTGCAAAAGTAGGGGGAGGGGCAGAGGGAGAGGGAGAAGCAGACACCCCGCTGAGCACCTGAGCCAAAGGCAGATGCCCAACCAACTGAACCACTCAGGTGCCCCTCTTCCTAGTGTCTTAAGGGGCATCTTAGATCACTGACTTTAGATCTTTTCTAACAAAAACATTTGATGCTATAACGTTCCCTTAAGTACTGCTTTAGTTGGAGCTCACAAATTTTAGTAAGCTGTATGTCCACTTTCATTTAGTCTGGAATTTTTCAAATTCTCCTTGTGTTTGTTTTACCTATGGATTATTTAGAATAGTGTTGTTTAATTTGCAAGCATTTTGAGAATTTTCCAGATATCTTTCTGTTGTTGATTTTTAGTTTAATTTCATTGTGTATAGAGATTTACTTTGTATGATTTTGATCCTTTTAAATTTGTTGAGTCTTGTTTTATGACCCAGAGTTCAGTCTGTCTTGGTGAATATTCCATGTGCTGCATTTGAAAGGAATTTGTATTCTGCTGTTGTAGGAGGAATGCTTTATCAGTATCAATTAGGTCATGTTGGTTGATACAGTTTTAGTAATTTCTATGTGTTCTATCAGTTATTGAGAGAGAAGTGTTAATTTTCAATAATTATGGATTTTTCTATTTTTCCTTAATATTTTCTACATATATTGTGAAGCTTTGTTATTAGGTACACAAGTATGTACAGTTGTTAGATCCTCTTCAACAAATTGACCTCTTTATCGTTATGAACTGCCCCTATTTGTCCCTGGTAATATTTCTTATTCAGAAACATACTTGCCTTATATTGTGGCAGGCAGAGTGACCCCCCAAAGATATCCAGGCCCTAAGCCCTGGAACCTCTGACTGTCCTGTTACATGGTAAGGGGGACTTTGCAGAAGTATCTAAGGTTATAGTGCTAGTTTCTATTGTTTCCATGACAAATTACCACAGATTGAGTGTCTTAAAACTACACAGAACTTATTATCTCACACTTCTGTGGGTCAGAAGTACAGGTATAGCAGGGCTAAATTGGATTTTCTGCTTAGAGTCTCACAAGGCCAAAATCAAGGTGTGGGCAGGGCAGCATTCCTTTCTGGGGCTCTGGGGATTAATCTGCTTCCAGACCCTTTTGGGTTGTTGTCAGAATTTAGTTCCTTGCGGTTGTAGGGCTGAGAACCCCATTTTTCTTACTGGCTGTCAGCAGGAATCATCCTCAATTTCTAGAATCTGCCTGCATTCCTTGGCTCATGGCTCCCTTCCTCCATCTTCAAAGCCAGCAAAGGCAGGTTGAATCCTTCTCATGTTTAGAATTTTTCGGACCTCCCCTTCCAACCCGTCTCTCCTCTTCTGCTACATCTCTCCACTTGTAGGCCTCCTTTTTCTGCTTTTAAGGATTCATATGATTACATTGGGCTCACCTGGATAATCTAGGTTCATCTCCCTATTTTAAGGTCCCCTGATTAGTAACCTTAATTCCATCTACAAAGTCCTTTCTTGGTAGTGCCTAGATTAGTGTTTGATTGAATAACCAGGGGACAGGAATTTTGGGGAATATCTTTAGAATTCTGCCCACCACAGTTATGGACTTGATAGGAATAGTATCCTGGATTATCCAGGTGGACCCAGTCTAATCACATGAGCTCTTAAGCAGAGAACTTTTGCTGGAAGCAGGAGCAATGTGGTAGAAGGAGAAGTCAGAAGAAACCTACGTGTGAGAAAGATTCAATATGCTGTTGCTGGCTTCGAGATGCAAAGGCTTCGTCAGAGAGAGACCTCTAGGATCGAGGGGCAGCCCCAAGCTGACAGCTAGTGAAGAAACTGGGATCTCAGTCCTACAGCCACAAGAAACCAAATTGCCAGCAACCTGAATGAACTTGGAAGCAGATTCTTCCCAGAATCCCTTGATAAGAGGCCAGCCAACTGACATCTTGATTTCAGCCTTATAAGCATCTGAGCAGCAAAACTAACCAAGCTTGTCTGGACTTCTGACATATATAACTGTGAGATAAGAAAGTTGTATTGTTTTAACCTGCTAAGTTTGTGGTGATTTCTTAGAGCAACAGTAGAAGACTGAAACATATTAATATGTCACTCCAGGTTTCTTTTGGTTAGTGCTTGCTAGGTATAACTTTTTCTGTCCTTTTAGTTTTAATCTGTGATTTTATAGACAGATGAAGTGGGTTTCTTTTAGATAGCATATAGTCGTCCTGCTTTTTAATCCAATCCGACAGTCTTTGTCTTTTAACTGGTAAACCATTTACATTTCATGTAATCGTCAATAGGGTTGGGTGTTATACCTTCTTGCTGGTCCTAGGAACTGCCTCTAGGCAGTAAGCTGGAGCAGTAATTAAACTCACCTCCTTTCTTTCTTTCCTTCTTTCCTTCCTGTCATCACAGTCCTTTGCTGGACACAGCCTTTGTTGTCCAGTATCTGAAAACTCTTGTTTCCTATATTTTGTCCAGTTTATTGTTTAAGGTGGGAAGAAAAGCCCCATTCCTCTTACTTCATCAAAGCTAGAACTAGAAGTCCTCAACAGTGTAATTTCTAATTAATATTTTAAGGACATCCTCTGCAGGAAGTCCCTTTTATGTGAAATGTGAGTGTGTGTATGTGTGTGTATATAATCTGTTCAGCCACAGAAAGTATAATACAGGTACTAAAATGTTACTGTATCTGAACACAGCAGATTAAAAATGCCATATCTTTTTAAAAATAGAATCAAATAATTAGCCAGTGACAAAACCTGACCATATCCTAAACATGTCAGCCTTTTTCAGTCTCCATGTTTTGGTACATCTTGTTCCTTCTGCTTGGAATGCTTCCTCTTCTCAGCTTTCTTGCCTGGCAGCTTTCCGTGTATCTTCTGGAACCAGTTCCAGGGGCATCACTTCTCTGCTTCCTAGTGCCCCCAGACAGAACCCAGATTTGTTCTTCTGGGCTCCCGTCATGCTCTGCACGCTCACCATTCCGGCACGCACCATAGGCTGTATTAAAATTCTATGTTTCTGTGTGGCCTCCCTCCTACCAGAAAGCCCTGGAAAGCAGGGAACGTTTATTTTAGTCTCCTTTATGTTTCCAGGATCCCCTAACACAGTATGTCTACTACATAGAGCTTTTCAATACATGATTGTTGAATTAGTGACTCTTTACACGTGCTCAAAAATACTGCTGTTATGACTCTCCCTTTCAGTATCACATAGTTGTAAAAGTGAGTCATCTTTAATCATTTTACTTTTCTCCTAGTAAATTCCTCATCTATGCCTGTCTCCTGCTGTTCTCTGTGCTGCTGGCCCTTCGTCTGGATGGCATCATTCAGTGGAGTTACTGGGCTGTCTTTGCTCCAATATGGCTGTGGAAGTTGATGGTCATTGTTGGAGCCTCAGTTGGAACTGGAGTCTGGGCACGAAATCCCCAATATCGGTAATACTGCTTTATAAAACCCGCTGGTCTCTACCCTGAGGGAGCAATATCTTGTTTTTCACTTTTGATTAAGGACTATTTTTTTTCAGCCTATCTGGGGTTTTGTAAGAACTATAATATAGGCAAACTGAGTTCTCTTCTAAGTAGTTTAAAAATTAGGGGTTTGATACGCATTTTTAAATAAAAGCAGTGTCGTTTCGGGTGCTTAAGATCCTAGCCAGCCCACAAAAGCCAACGTAGTAGAAAATGCATCCAAAATATCGAACTGTTGTACCATGCTGGGCTAGGAAGTATAAAACTATCATGTTTGCAGGAGCAGTTCTATAAAACAGAAGCCTGGCTTTGATCATCAGGGATATATCTGTCTCCAGTTCAGTCCTGGAATTGGGGTTCCCCTTGTCCCAATCTCCTAATCCTGGGGTTTTAGGACTGTTAGCAGTATGTGTGTTGGGAGGGTAGCTTGGCCAGGAAACAGTATGTCGCTGAGACAGGGCAAGATGAGGCCCAGATGCTGTGAAGGAGAGCAGAGCCTTTGGGGGCCAGGCAGAGGGGTAAGCTTTACCTTCACTCTGTGCCTTTCTTCTCGGCTGCCGCAGCCCTTTCAGGTTCCTGGAGTTGGCTCAGCTCCGGTGTGCAGCCTAGTGCTGCTGGGGCCCAGAGAGTCTCTTCTCCCTCTCAGAGGCTGGCACTTCAGAAAGGGAAAAGGGAGACTTGAGGGGCTGTTCTCAACCCTCAGCAGGAAGACGGGGAGGGAAGGAGTGCCACGTGGGCAGCTGCTCACGTGCAAGAAGTGCAGGTGTTTCAGTCTTGATTAGCCCACGTCACATACATTGCCACACGCATAGCTAGGAACTTTAAAATAGTCCTACAGAGAGCCTTGGCAGATGGGGGACATTTGTGTTGTAGCTGTTTTAAGGTCCTTAGACTTCCTTTTTTCTTTTTTAAGATTACCTGTTCAGCTGGCAAATCTTTTCTTTTTTATGAGATATTTTCAGATACCTAATATTTATGACTCAAAGAATGAAAAGTTAAATACCTAAACATTTTAGGTTCCACTAATTGATATTGAGAACCTATTTGAGCTTTGCCCTGTTGGTTTAATTTAAGATTTTTGGAGCGAGGAAAGGAACTGTGTGTGTGTAGTTGAATGTAGTGAGTGTGCAGGGGTGGTCCTTTGGTGGAATGTTGGTGGGTCCTGTACAGGTGACCACTGGCTTCATTTTCTCTCTGTCCTAACCTCAGGTATTATTTATCACCTAGAAGATACATCATAAATGTTTATCTGTATTTTGAATGAAACACTGTAGGCCTTCCACATGCATTTTTTAGCATTTCCCTGTTTAGCGACCTAATTATTTTTCAGTTGTTAATCTGATGAGTTCCTGCATGGTGCTTAAACAGCTAATTAACCTGATTTTGTTTAAAAACAGTTTTAACTGCTCTTCCTTCTCTTTCATCTGCAGGTGTTAATTCATCCTCATGGAATAGAAAGGAAAATAAAAAGACGTTCATAATTTTATCGGCATTTTTAAAATAGCACCTAACAATAGTTACTATATTTTCTTGAAATATAACCCACACTTATTCATAAAGCTAGTTATTTTTATAGTATTGCATGAAATGTGATTTACATGGTTTTTAATTTGTTGAGAGATGAGGATCATGAGATTTAAGGGATGTTTGTCCGTTTTTAGTAGTAGAAGCAATCAGCTTGAATAATCTTGGGAGTAGTTTAAAGTTTTGAACACAAGCATTTATGTTTACTGTCAGGGCAGTAATAACTCTGGCTGTCACTTCTGAGAATGTCGTTATCCAGTTAAAACTTTGTCTGGTTTGATTGTAATGTTCATTTATTGTCATGTAGTAGTTCTTTGGCGTTTGAAAGATTGCCTATTAAAGATTAAGTGTAAGTTCACTCTTTACCTAACTTCCTTTGCTTTTTGTTCGATTTATAAATATTGTTCATAGTATCAATATAAGTTTTGTTGATATTTGCCCTGGACTGCCTGCCTGTTTTGGAGATTCTGAACTGAGTATTTTTCTTCTTCTTCCTCTGATGTCCCTTTTTAGAGCAGAAGGAGAAACGTGTGTGGAGTTTAAAGCCATGTTAATTGCAGTGGGCATCCACTTGCTCCTGTTGATGTTTGAAGTTCTGGTCTGTGACAGGATTGAAAGAGGAAGCCATTTCTGGCTTCTGGTCTTCATGCCGCTGTTCTTTGTCTCCCCGGTGTCCGTTGCAGCTTGTGTTTGGGGCTTTCGACATGACAGGTCACTAGAGGTGAGATTTCATATATTCAAGAATGTTTTAAAAAGTAAAATCTTTTGGTCTGTTATTGTAATGTACGTTTCTTGCCCTTTGTTAGGAAGAGATTAGTCTGTAACTCTAGATTATGGTACATAAGGAAACAAAAGCTAATGGAAATAATCATGGTTCTCTTTCTTGACTTAGGACGCAGGCTCCGTCCAGCTCCGTGGCTTTACCTGGTCCCCGGTGTTGGTCAGGCTTCTCCTGAGAAACAGAGCCAATAGGAGAGGTGGGGAAAGGGGGGAGGGAGGAAGGAAGGGAGGGAGGGGGAGAGAGAGTGCAATTGATTAATTTTAAGGATCTGGCTCATGGACCAGTAGGGCTGACAAGTCTGAAATTCATAGGGCGGACCGGTAGGCTGAAGATGCAGCCCGAGTTGATGCTGGCGTCTTGAAACAGAATTTCGTCCTCTCCAAGAAACCTCAGGCTTTCTAACTCATTTGATGCAACCACCCACAGTCTCGAGCATAGTCTTTACTGAAAGGCAGTCCTTTCACAGCAATACCTAGACTCGTGCTTGCTTCAGGAAGCGGTCCTGTGTAGCCCAGGCACACGGGCACCTCAGAGCGAGCGCCACGCCACCGCAGACCCTGTGATCTGGCACTTCATCTGCTCTCTGGTTCGCTTTGAGCCCGTTGTGCCTCGACATAGGGGAGACGCAGCTGAACCCAAAAGCGGTGTGAGCAGTACTAATACCAGTATGGAAAATGATGACAGGTCACATTTATTGAGCACTTACTGTGCGCCAGGCACCGGGCTGGTTTCTTCCCAGGCAGTAGTGTCTTGGTGAAGATGCACAACAACCCCGTGAAGTAGATGCAGCAGCCACCCCTGTTTTATGACAGGGGAAGGGATTTGTTCCTGGCCATTCGTTAAGGGGCAGGGCCGGGGCCAGGATCACATGTCAGTCAGCCCGACTCCAGAGCCTGCACACCGAACCGCATGGAAGCTGAGGGTCCAAAGCTCTATACAGATGGGGCGAGAGGAGAACTGGATGCTAGGGAGGCTTGGTTTTGAGCTGGGTGAGTAACAAGTGGAGGAAGGAGAGTGGCAGTGGGCTGGAAGGCTTCCCGTAGAGAGGGCTGGTGAGGGAGCAAGGCTCTGTGGGAACCCAATGGAACGGGACCCTGGGCCCTGAGTGCCAGGACGCTTAGTCTCCACCGGGGAGAGGGCACGGGCACAGGGGAGCATGGCCGGCCCCACAGCAGCGACCATGGAGGGAGGGCCATCTGAGGGAAGCCCAGAGACCCTCCTTGTCCCCGGGCAACCTGGTACCTGTCAGGCCTCTGCATGGTGCTCCTTCCCGCTGCAGGCAGACCCTCACCCCTTCCGGTTCCTCTGAGCATTTGTTCCTGCGTCCATCCACGCTCTTGTCTGGTAACACTGGGCTCTCACATCTGAAAGAGAAAGCAAAACGACAGCAGCAAAAGCTTCTCAGTCCTCTGTCTGGCTCTTGTGCCTTTCTCTTCGTTCACAGAAAGGCTCCCTCCAGCAGAGCCCTTCTGACCTCTGGCTCCCCACTCAGCTCCCCCACTCCCAGGACACTGGCCAGATCCAGTGGGCCCTTCCAGTCCTTTTTTTTTGGCCACCAGCCACGTCACTCCTGGGCCTTTGACTAGACTGGCCCCCCTCTGCTTTGGCTCCTTTGTTGCTGCTTAGGATTCTAGGCTTGGGCATTTTCTGTCCTCACTTGGGCATACTTGTGATCCACACTGTGGATGATCTTGCTTACTTCCTGTCTCTGCTGCCACTTCCATGCTGTCGCCTCCTGAATTCACGTGCTCGAACTCAGGTTTTGATGCCAGCTCTGGACTCCTTTTCCATCGTCGCCCGACTCTGTATCTCTGTGCTGGTCAAAGGCACCATTTCCACCTGTTGCTTTGCATGGTTTCTCTATTACCTGCGCAGATGAAGCAAAACCAAGCTTTAAAAATGATTTGCGAAAGCTTACATAAAACAGTCACTGAGATCACACATTCCAGGTATTCCCTATTTGGCTCAACATTTCTCAGTGGGGGAGGGACATGTGCTGTTGGCCTTTGGGATGGGAAATGTTTTGTTGAACAGGACTGTCTTATGCGTTGTGGGACGCTTCTGCCGGACCTCTGCCCACTAAATGCTGGTGGAGAGGCTCTCCCCATAAGTTTGTGAGAGACCCGGGGGCACCCCTGCACCATTCCTAGCCTCTTCCTGGGGCAGGGGCCGTGTCGCCCAGATCGAAAAGCACGGAGAGAGCCATCTAAATGTGGCTGGACAGGGACTGAGGAGGAAGTTTAAGATACATGTAGAAATTTGGAACTTTGTTTCTTAAAAAGTAAAAGTATATACAAGGGCCAGGATTACATTGGGCATGAAACCATATTTTCCTAATGCAGAATTACAAAAACTAAGTCGTTCATGTAGTCACACTGGGTGTTCCTACCTAGGGGAAGAAACGCCATGTCCAGAGTCGAGCTCCCTCTTGGCGCTTATGTCCCAGGAGGAAGAGTACTACGTTTGCTAGGGGGTGCCTGGGGATAGGCTTGCACAGAGACATGAAGGAAGAGTGGGGGTTGCCAGGGCGCCCTCTGCAGGTGGGGTAGGGGATGATGTTTTCCAGGCAGAGGGACTCACACATACAAAGGCGTAGAGGCAGGAGAAAATCCGTCACGCTGAGTGAACTCTGGTGACTCCAATGTGACTGGAGCACGGTTTTGCAAGAGGCAAAGCCTTCTAGAGATGGCTGTTGGTGACAGTCGCGCAACAGTATGAATGTACTTAGTGCTGTCGCCGAGCTGTACAGCTAAAGATGGTTAGTTAAGACGGTAAGTTTTCTGCTGTGTGTATTTTACCACAATAAAAAAAAATTGCCCGGAGCATGAAGTGGAAAGGAGAGAGTGGTGGGAGTTGGGGGAAAGGAAGGCTGTAGAGAGGAACTGGGCCAAGTAGGGGCCAGATCCTCAGTTCTCAGGCATGCGCTGAGCTGCCACAGGGTGCCATAGTGAACTCCCAGGGCACCATGGGATATTGGACATTTTGGAGGGAAAAGCGATGATACTAACCAGCTGTGGGGATACCTCCAGGTAGTTTCCAGTTTTATTATTAGGTCACCCTACATTAGTTTGGATGATATTGGAGAAGAAGCTGGGTTGTTGGCAGTTGCTGTGAGGAGAAGGTCATTCTGTGCAAAACTGTTTGGAGAACAGCTGATGAGGATGGCAGTGTCTTAAGAAATGGTGTGGCACCCAACAGGCACACACGTCCTTGTGGGAATTAGTCGTGGTTATTTAGGAATGAAGTAAAAATCATATTTTTCTTTTGATTTATGGGAGTTATTTATTTATTTTTTTTAGTATTTTAGTATTTAGATCTAATTACTTAACCCAGTGGAGCTGTTAAGGATTTCTTTCAGCCCAGAGGCCTCGGAAAGAATTGCTCCCTCACAAAATGCCCTGTGAGCGGAGATCTCTGGGGAAGCTCTGGGCCAGATCAGACGGCTTCCTGTGATTTTCATTTTGTAGGCAGTGGCAAGCCGCGGAAGAGTAGCGAGTGCTGCTGCCAGAAGGAAGACGGCCTGGGGGGTGTTTGGGAGCAGAGAGCCTTCCAGACTAGAGGCTGGGAGGTTAGTCAGGGGGCTGTTGGAGGCATTGGGGGGGTGGCTGGTGAAGAGAGAAAGGCCTGATGAGGCAGTAGTCGTCGGGCTGGTAGAGAGGACAGGGCGTGGTGACGGAGCGTGCAAGAGTGGGAAAAGGAGTAGATGGTGCTTGCTGGCGGTGTGGCTTGGGTCCCTGGGCCGCCGCGGTGCCTTACAGCAAGGCGGGAGGCTCTGGAAGGGAGGGGGACGGGGTAAAGGTGTGAGGGGCTAATGGACTCAGTCTGGGACTGGCTCTGGCTGAAGCATCTCTAGGAGAGCTGGGTCTGGGCCACAGCAGGAAGGCTCAGTCAGAGACAGAGCTGGGTGAAACAGTCAGCAGGAGGCCACCCAAGCTGGGGCTGGGTAGACGGCAGGGCCAGCGAGGGGAAGCCTGTGTGTTTGTGTCCGTGTCTCTCTAGTGGGGACAGAAGACCAAGTTGAAGGCTCTGGGGGGCATCAGGGTTCAAGGAGAGGAGGAGACTGAAAAGGAGCTGCAAGAGCACCAGGAGGAGGGCGAGACTGTGCCGGGCTCCTGGAAAGAGATGCCACACAGATGCCCCGTAGGATGAGCTGACACAGGTGGTCTGATGCCGTAGAGGTTACTGACGACCTTGACAGAGCAGCTGCCAGTGGTCAGGGCTGGAGGCCGGATCGCAGTGCTGGGAGTTTGGAATGGCAGGGGAGGCCACAGGCTGGAGCATACGTGCTGTCTCACAGAGCTGGATGGTAACAAAGTGCTAGGGCTGGGAGCGGCCGCTGGCTCCAGGGAGGGAGGGGCTCATTTGGTCTTGGGGCTCTTTTGTGTTTAATGGGAATGAGTTGAACTTGTGTCTGTGCTTCTGGGAGGGATCAGTGGAACAGGAGAGGTTAGCGATGCAGTAAAGAATCTGTAATTGATGTCTTGATGTGACAAGGTCCTCAAGGAGCCAGAAAGGAAGGGGTGGAGAGCTGAGTCCTGGGTACAAGAAAGAAGTGCAGGTATGGAATAGAGATGTCTGTGGGTAGGGGCAGGAAGGACACTTGCGCTGTCCGCCACGGATTGCCTCTACCCGGCGAGCCCGGAAACGAAGCTGTTGTTTGGTAGAGCAAAAAGGGCAGGCAGCCGCGAGGCAGAGGGGCCGGGGCAGGAGACCGGCAGGCACGTTTCTTGCTGTTCGCTGCGTTGCTTCGCTCCCCGGGGCAGAAAATCAGGAGGTCCTAGTATAACTTCATCAGACTTTTCCCGTATTATAATTTGCATTGCCTTTTAGTGTGTTAACCAAATAATTGCAGTATTCAATACAACTTTTACTTTGCTTAACTGATTCTTCTCTTCATTTTTAGTTAGAAATACTGTGTTCTGTCAACATCCTGCAGTTTATATTCATTGCCTTAAGACTGGACAAGATCATCCACTGGCCCTGGCTTGTATGTAACTTTTTAAATCCTTAAATAAACTTTTCTTTTTTTAATTATAAAAGTAATTTGTGTTCATTGTAGAAAACTTGGAAGAGACAGACAAGCTTAGGTGATGGAATGATAGTCTCCCGTGACCCACTGGGAGAGGGCACGGCCGGTGTGCGGGGTTTCCTGGGCCGGGTGTTACCGCTCCGTGAAGGTAGCCGAGCCTGTGCTGCGCGCACGGTCTTGCGCACTGCGCTCTCATCCTCATGCATCATGAGCATTTTCCCCTGGCAGTAAAAGGTCTTTATAAACATAATTTTTAAAGTTTAATTGATGCAATATTCTTCAAATGCATTTACCAAACATCCCCTTCCAAATATTGAAGTTGATACCAGTGTGATTAGAAATCATGACGTAACATATATTTTTGTGCCTAAAAATCTTTGCCTGATTTTTTTCATTATTTTCTTAGAAAGGACTCCAGAGACAGTATTACTGGGCCAGAGGGTGGGAACTTGAGATTTTGGAAGACAGACTGCACTCCCAACTTGCTTTTCAAAAAAAGAACTTGTGCCACTGTACACTCCTGCTTGGAACCTGTGGCTTCAGTTCCTGGGTGTTTGGTTGAAATCGTCTGTGTAGTTGGATAGAAGGGGGCGGGAAGGGGGGGTGGGTATAGGTACATACACATGTCATTATATATTCATGGCAAGCTACAGATAAGCCAGTAGGGCTTGGACTTCCTGCTATGAATGCCTAGAAGGCAGGTGAGAACCGACATGGGGCGCGTGGCCTCTGGGAGGTGAGGTCGCGCTGGGGTTTTGGGTCCCCACTCCCACCGCTGCTTGATGTGTACTTTTGCACATAAGACATTTTCTGTTATGAACATGGTTTACCTTAAAAAAAAAAAAGTACCAAGTATAGCAAAAAGAGAAAATATTCATTTGGTGACAGGGAAGCAAATAAGGGAACATAGTCACCTCCATAATGAATAAAGGCAGAACTCATCATCTCTGCCCAAAGTCTTTGATAAAACAGTCATAATACAAAATGTTCGGGTACCTGTCCTCCATCTTTAGGGTGGTGTATCTGGAGAAAGGTAATCGGGTTCAGGATTTTCTGTTGTGATGTGGAAGAAAGAAATCTAAGTAAGACCAAACATTTTAGTATAAGGTGCAATCAGGAAAAAAAAAAAAGATGAATTATAAGTGTTTTTTGTAGGTGAGCAGAGAGGTTTTTCCAGCCCCAGTGAGCAGATGGAACAGTCTGATGGCATGCTTCTCACAGTGATCAGGAGAGACCGAGGGAGGCTGCTATGACCCAGGGCGGGGGGAGGGTGGCTAAGTGAGCGCTGCTAAATGAGGAGGGGCCCTGGGAAGAGACCCTCCATAGATTGTACAGCAAAACCTACCATCAGGAACTCCAGGCTAGTTGAGAGGATTAAAAATCACACACCAACTCAAGTCATAGTTCTAAAAACAAATTGGAAAACCGAAGCACTGTCTGAAGAAAGCATAGGAGAAAATCTTTGGGAACCTGGGGTTAGATCAGGAGTCCCTGCAAGTGGCACGAGCAACAAGGCCCATAAAAGCAGCTCAGAATTGAAATGAAATGAATGAAAAGGCCACAGAGTAAAAGAAAATATTCACAAAGCACGTGTCCAAACGAGCACTTGTATCCAAAACATCTTAACTCTCAAAACTCATAAAACAAACAACCTAATTTTTAAAATTGACAGAAGACTTGAAAAGACAATTCACAAAGAGGATATACATATGGCAAATAAGCACACGGACAGGACGACAGGACATCATTACCCAGTAGGGAAGGGCAAATCAAGGTCAGGATGAGGTCCCAGATGACGCTCATCAGAAGGCAGAGCTAAAACACGAAGCGGAGCGCAGGGGAGGGTGGGGAGAGACGGGGACACTTGCACATCGCTGGTGGGGATGCCGAGTTGTAGAGGCACTCCGAAAAACAGTTTGGCCGTTTCATGGCAAGTTAAACATGGAGTTGATACATGATTTAGCAGGGCCAATCCAGGGTATGTCCCCTAGAGGAATGGTGCTGTAGGGCCGGACAAAAACCCGTGCCTGAGTGTTGGTAGCAACTTTATTCGGGACAGCCAAAAGCGGGAAAGCACTGCAGTTTCCTTCCACGGGTGCTGGACGCACGGGCAGTGGCGCATCCATCCTCTGGAATGCCACTTGGCAATAAAAAGAAACAGCCTGTCGTCACCCGCAGCAAGGGGGCGGGGAGCCTCACAGACACTGTGGCTTGAGGGAAGAAGGCAGCCTCAGACGGCGGTGCCGTGGGATGCTCTTGAAACAACCCAAGCGTAGCGAGAGGGCATGGGTCAGTGGGTGCCAGGCGTTGGGGGTGGGGTGAGGGTATGACACCGTGAAGGACCGCACGAGGGAGTCCTGTGGGGTAAAGCAGCTGTCCTGTGTCCTGCCTGGGGATACACAGCTCTGCACATGCGTGTGTGAAAAGTCACAGACCTGTCCACCAAGGGAAAACAGTCCATTTACTGCTTGATAGCGAGACGGATGCCAGACGGATCCAAGGGGCAGTGCAGGAGGGAGGAAGACCGCGCAGGGAAGCCTGGGGAGGCCCCAGGGGCTCATGTGCGCTCGTGTGGGAGTGAAGCAAGCTGTCCGTGGTACGGCAGCCGCAGGCGTGGAAGCCGCCTGGGCGAGGTGGCAGGGACCGGGCGGCAGAGCCCTCCTGGTGTCCCGCGCGTGAGTGGGGGACAGCGTCAGGCCGGGCAGGCAAACAGCTGTGGGGGGGGGCAGGGGGGCAGGGTCAGGTGGGGCAAGCATGCAGGGGGGCGCAGGCCGCCCTGGTTCCCTTGGGGCAGAGCCCGGTGTGGGCCGAGTGAGGTCCTGCCTTAGAAGGGCAGCTGCTGGGCCCTCCACCCGGAGCGTGGCCCGTGGCAGAGCATGTCCCGGAGCGGCGGCAGCCCCGGGCCGTCCTCAGTGCCGCCGAGCTGGGCTGCGGGGGTGGCTGGCGCCGTCCTAGCTGCGGACGTCCGCCAAGGGCGTGGCTAGGCCCGCCTTCAGGTGCTGGGCACAGACCCGACCGACGTTTTGGTCTCCTTCCCTCAGGTCGTGTGTGTCCCTCTGTGGATTCTCATGTCCTTTCTGTGCCTGGTGGTCCTCTATTACATCGTGTGGTCTGTCCTGTTCCTGCGTTCCATGGATGTGATTGCAGAACAGCGAAGGACACACATAACAATGGCACTGAGCTGGATGACCATCGTCGTGCCTCTCCTTACTTTTGAGGTAAGCTTTCGAGAGCAGAACTCTTCAGGTCTTCAGGCCCTGAACCCCACCCTTCCCTGTGCCGGCCCTCAAGAAGCACCGCAGAGGATGGAGGGATGGAGAGGGTGACGGTAGAATTAGAGCGTCCTTTCTTTTGCGGAAGGGGGTGAGAAGTGAGTCTCCGTAGCCGTGATGCATCAGTGTATGTTGATGGGTCTACATCTAGGAAGAGGGAGTTGGTGGGTTTTCATATTGAGTTCCGTGCAGAATCAGAGACTGGGCACTGTTGACGCTTCAGAACGAACACCAGCAGGAGCTTCCCACAACAAGCCTGGTGGTGGAAACTTCCCAAGTGGACAGATTTTGCTTCGTCCTAAAGAGGGATATGAGAGTTTACGTCGCGCTTCCCCCCAGAGTAGAGGGTTTCTCTAGTCTCCTGCGGAGCCGACCTTCCCCCTTATGAGACCTGACAAGGGAAGGGTGGACTGACCTCAGCCATTATCCATCCTCAGGTGCTTTATCAATAGAACTTCAGCTATTTCTCTTTCCTCAGATCCTGTTGGTTCACAAACTGGACGGCCACAACGCGTTCTCTTGCATCCCGATATTTGTCCCTCTTTGGCTTTCCTTGATCACTCTGATGGCAACCACATTTGGACAGAAGGGAGGAAACCACTGTACGTACTCAGCACTTCAGAAGCCCTTGACCTGTGTGTGTGTGTGTGTGTGTGTGTGTGCGCGCGCGCGTGTGCGGCCCCACTCTGTGAAAGGATGAGCCTGAGGGTCCCAGTTAAGGAGGTCGCCCAAGGAAGACCTGGAACCTTCCAAGGGAAGGGTGTGCTGTCAACCTTGCTCTCCGTGCCCTGTACCATGACCTCCCTAATGGTGCACTCTGCCATCTGACATAGGGCTGAGCGTGGTCGGTAGCCTCTTAGCCCTGCTTCCCGGGGGCTCCCAAGGATTAGATAAAAATCCATGTCACCCACCAAACCCCGGGACTGCTCTTCGGTTCTGTGTCCTCCTGGCTCTCCCCAGTGACATTGCTGACATCACTGTGGCTTGTCAGTGGTGACCTGCTTGCCCTCTCTCCTCCCCACCTGCACGATGGCACATTCAGTTTTGAAGCGATCTTTGAGAACGGTTCCTTCCTTACTAGACTGTAAGCCTCTTTGCAGGTAGTGCCAGAGCGTGCCATTCTGGAAGCCAGGAGGCTGGGCAGTGGGGGGGGGGGGGTGTGCCCTGGGAGAGCCAGCACTGAGCTGACGGTCCCGTGCTACAGACAGCAGGAGCAGGCCCCAGAGAAGTGGCGTTGAGGGGGCCCCGGGAGCTCAGGCTGCCTGCCAGCCTGGACCAGCGTGGCTGCCAGATGCTGACAGAAGTCCCTTTTCTGGTTGACATACTTGGCACATATGTCACAGTATGGTGACGTGGCCTTGATGCCGCAGGCGCCCGTCTGAGAGGTGCTAGAGCAGGCCTGTGCCCCGGAGCCTCCGTCAGAGGGCCCGGGAGGTCTGTGCCGGTGGGCACCCGTGCCGCAGCCGCTGCCTGACTCCGGCAAGGTTGCAGCGCGCCCTGTGGTCGCTGCTGGTCTGAGCAGCCCGCTTGCAGGGCCTTTCTTCTTGCCCTTCGTGGGTGTCCAGGCCTTGCGCGGCCTTCGTTTCTGAGGCATCAGGGTGAAGCATTACGTTGTACGAATAAAACTTCATGATCAGGAAAGTAAAGTGACAGGAATTCAGTGGAGGCCAGTGTTTAAAAAAGTACGTCCTTCCTTTTCAGGGTGGTTTGGGATTCGCAAGGATTTCTGTCAGTTTCTGCTTGAAATCTTCCCGTTTTTGAGAGAATATGGAAACATTTCCTATGACCTCCATCATGAAGATAATGAGGAAACAGAAGAAACCCCAGTTCCAGAACCTCCTAAAATTGCTCCAATGTTTCGGAAGAAGACCAGGGTGGTTATCACCCAGAGCCCTGGGAAATACGTCCTCCCGCCTCCCAAATTGAATATCGAAATGCCAGATTAGACGCCACCCCCGGAACGGAACGCAGGGGGACCAGGACGCTCGCTGTCTCCTAGCCTCCTCTGCCTCTTTGTTTCCCCACCCGGAACTGGGACTGGAGCTGGGGCTCCGGGGACTTCCATCTCATGCCTTGTTTGCACTCAACACCTACCAGTGACTCACCGTGACGGACGCACACATGGCAGGGGACGGGCACGCGCAGTGTGGGCTGGGGGGGTGGGTGTCAGCGGCTATGGGCATGATGGGGGCAGCGCGTGTGAGAAGGAGAGAGCGATCCCCTCCTCCGGCCGGGTGCCTCAGGAGCTGGCTGGGCTCTGTTAGGGGTGGCTAATTAGGCCAGGGAAGGAACTGGTTTTCAAAGTGCTACAGTTCCCATCAAAAGTGTTCTTTGGAAACGTTATCTGAAGCAGGCTGGCCTCACCACGTAGCTTAGAGTCTGCCGTCGGGGCGTAGTCAGGAGGAAGTGTAGCTACACCGCGGTGGCACCGCGCGTGCCCACGCCGTCCTTGCTGTTTGTGTTCCGGCGGCGGGAGTCAGTTCTCTTCGGGCGATGCTGATGGCAGGTGTTCCCGGCCCCCTCGGTGAGCCCTTTCTAATGGAGTGACTCTGTGCCTGTATAGTATTTATACAAATCTTTTAGCCTTGTAATATACCGTGTCAAATCCTAGTTCTGTACAGTATATTCTGTTAAAGTATTTTTTTACGAGCTTGTATTGGAGACATACGTGTTCTGTTGCAGACGTAGATGCTGCGGGCACACCTGTCGTGCCCGGGGTGCGGGGCTGTCATGCCTTCATGGGACATCAGCATTTCCCCCTTGGAATCCTCCACACACACCGTGGCTGCCACTGCCAGAACAGCCACAGGAAGCAAGAAACGCTCGGGGCTTTTCCTGCACCCTGGGAACACTGGCTGGCAGACAACCACCGGGCGTGACCTGAAGCTGGAAACACTGGACAAAGTGGCTGAGACTAGAAACAGGCACTGGAAGGGTGGATTTGTTAAGGTCTGAGGCGTCGTGTCTGTCCGCAACAGAAATCGTGCCGGCTGGGCCCGGGCCTTGAACTGGGAGTGCCATGGCCCAAGGAGGCAAAGCAGAAGCAAGCAGACGCTCCAGGCTAAGGGCCGTTCGTTCCAGGAGGGAAAAGGAGCCCTGACGCTGTCACCCCGGACAAGGGGGCAGGGTTGAGCGCGGGCAGCTGCTGCCATGTCTAACCCGGGCTCAACTGGTGTCCAGCACACACAAGACCACCTGGCACGGCCTCGAGCCTGCGGGCCGGCGGGGCGGGGCGGGGGGGAGGACATCGGGATGGCAAAGCGTTTCCTGCTTGGTGTGTAACAAATGTAGCGCAATCCACTATTTTTGCTCCCTGCAGCTGTTCAATAAACTGGTTCCTCCTTTTCCATGGTACTGTGTGCATCTTACTTTAGGTGTCGGCCGGGCCACTGGAACTCTCTCAGCCAGCATGAAAACACCCTCCACTGGCCACGGGCAGCCAAGGCGCCTGGGGGGGTGGGTGAACATCTCTAATGAGTCTTCGGCCACAGCCTGAACGTACAGAGTGCGGAGGGAAAGACGGACACCCTGGAGACTCGACCAGTGGCTGGGGAACACCCTGCCAACACCGCGACAGCTTAGGAGCCTTACGAGAGTATTCTCGAGGCCCAAGGCAGTCTAAACCCGCAATGGGCATTTTAGTGGTCCTGGGGCATTGCCCGGTGACACCAGCGGCTGAGTACGGCTTCCAGTTGCATAAAGTACCCTGTGATTTCTGTCTGGCCGGCCCTGGCTGTGCCTGCATTTTACCGGGCACTCAACGCAGGCGGCGTTTCAGCCCACGGTTTGTACCTGGGGGTGGACCGAGGCCCTGCAGGGAGCCAAAGGCCACAGACTCTCTTTCAGACAAAATAGCCTCAAGCTTGGAGGCATTTCTGCTTCATGGAAATCTCTGGAAGATCATCGAGTTCCATGCCCAGAATGGAGTTGGGGAGGGGGTGCTTTGGGGGAGGTGGCCCTGCACGTGGGGAGAACGTGCTAGAGAGGCTTCTCTGCAAGGCCGCCTCTCACTGATGCTCCCAGCCCCACAGCCCAAAGAAGGATGGCGGAGCTCAAGCCCTGGGCACCGACCGGGGCGGGTGTCCCTGCCGTGGTCGGTCAAGGAAGGGACAGTAAGCCAGTGTGGGGCCAGCGGCTCCTGGCCTGTCCCAGCGGGCCCGGGAGTCAGCCCGGGAGGCGGCGGCGGCGGGCTGGGGAGGGGGCCGCGTGCAGGCTGACGAGAGGCAAGGAAGGAGAAGGCCTCCTCCCGCTGCTCCCGCTCCTCCTCCTCCTCCTCCTCCTCCTCCTCTTCCTCCTCCTCCTTGCTCTGCAAGGGGGCGGTGGGACACCTGGCTAACGCAGTCCCCTAAGCAGCAGTCGGCCATGTGGCCTCTGGGGACCCAGGGCGTGGGTGAACTGGGAGGGTCTCCGGGTAGGACCTCAGCGCCCTGGCTGGGACAATGCTAAAAGGACCATGTGGCCCGCACCCTGGACCGGGGACGCCCCCCCCCCAGAGCCCCCCTGCCCGGCCCCGGCCCGCCCCCCGGGGCCTTTGCTCCGGGCTTGAAAGCGTGCATCTTGTTCGGGGCTCTCGAGGCCCACGGGCTCAGAGAATGACCTCTGACCTCCTTTAGGCGGCCCGTCGGTGTGGGTCGGCCGGGCCCGGGAGAGGGGGATGCAAGACGCAAAGACGGCTTGCGGTTTGCCCCGAATGTTTGGCGTGTTGCTTTAACGCGGCAGGCGAGCGTCCGCTGTCCCGGTGAAGGGACCGTGAGTGACCAGAACGTTGGCGCACTGACAGGTCACTCGTGTGCCTGGCCCTTTGTCAGGTCAACCCGGCTGGCTGTGTTGTGATGTCACCCCCAAGTAACCCGAGCCCCTCTGTGGTGTCCCGAGCTGCACTGTTATCAAGGGGTGCTGCGGGCCAGGCCGCACTCCCGGGTCTCCAGGAGGCAGGACACGCCGCCGCTGAGCACGGCCGGCGAGGAGGAGAGTCACCGACCGGGCCGGGCGCCGGGCCGCCCGCCGCTGCCCTTCCCCGCCGGAGCCACGGCTCCCGCCCTGGGCTCGGAAAGCGGCGCTCCTCCAGCCACCCCTGCCGCCACGCTGGCCCAGCCGGTGTCCGCTGGGGACCCTGGCTTCAGGCTGCTGCTCCAGGAAAACGCTTTCCGAGCCTTGCCCCAAGAGCCTCTGTTCAAAAGGCCCCGCACCACCCGGGACGCCCAGTCCGTGGGGGCGGGCCATCTCCTCTGCCTGCCCCGCCCCAAGAAGCTGTGGGAAATCCTCAACAACGACCAGTTTGCACCATTTGCTGGGACAACGATGGCACTTGGATAGGCGTCAACGAGCAGCTGTTTCAGAGGGAGATCTTGGAGAGGGGTGGCCCCAACAAAGTGTTTGAAATGGACGGTATGAAGAGTTTCGTCCGCCAGCTCAACCTCTATGGATTCAGCAAACTGCGCCAGGACGTTCACACATCCGTGGGCCTTACCCACTTTCTCACCGGAGGGGCACCCGTCCACGTCCTGAGCAAGGTAACGGTGGACGCCCCCGCCCCTGCGGGGGGGCATGGGCTGCCAGGCTCTGGGGTGCTGGGGTTGGGGGGGGGCGGGAGCCCCCAGGACCGCCTCTTGGGAGTCGGGTGCCCGTGTCCCCCTCTGGGTGCTGGTGACAGCGACTGAGACTGAACGTGGGGAGAGTGCTCAGGATGGTGCCAAGTGTGTCGGGGGTGTTTCCTTCAAGGACACACGCTCTGTAGCCCATGCTGACCACAGCTGACACTTGGGGGCGGGGAAGGTGCACCGGGAATGGGTAGGAGAATGGGTCCTAAGAGTTCTCCTCACAAGGAAGAAAGGATCTTTTCCTATTTTCCTTCCTTTCTCCTGCCACCCTCGCCCCCTTTTCCTATTTCTTTGAGTTAGCTTCTTTTGCTGGGGTATCTCTGTGAGATGCTGCGCATCAGCTAAACTCGCCGTGGTCACCGCTTCACAGCACATGTAAGGGAAGGCATCGTTCTGTCCACCCCCAAAGGAGGGCTGCCTGTGCAGCGCCTCCCCATAAAGCCCGGGAATCACTGGACCCTCCTGCCCCGCGGCCCGGGGGGCGGGGACCACGCGTCCGCAGGGGCTGTGTGTGCGCACGCGTGACCCCGCGGCTCTAAGCCGTCCCCGGAGGCGGGTGGGCGGGCCCCGTTGGGTGAGCCAGCAGTGTCCCCTGGGCGTCTGGGGGCCGTGCTAGCCCCAAAAGCACTTTGGGAAGCATGTCGAGGGTTGAACGAATGGGCGTGCTTCCCCAGCTCAGCGGGCCCCTGGAGGCCCAGAGCCAGGGACTCCCACCCCGGGGGGGGGGTGCTGGGGTGGGGGGGGTGCGGGGGGAGGTGGGGGGAGTGGGGGGGGGAGGTGGGGGGGGATGGCGCGCGATTCTGCGGCCAGCCGCCGTGGGCTCCGAAAGCCGCCGCATCTCCTGCCCCGTCTGCAAACTCCACGCCCCCCCTCTTCGGACTCGGACGCTGACCGCAGCCGGCCACCTGTAGTCCTTGCCCACGGGTGCCGTGGGAGTCCTGAGCGAGGGAGCGTTGAGGGTGCGGAAGCGAGCGCGCGGCTTCCTGTGGGGACTGTGACCTTCTCGCAAGAGGCCTCGGGGCCGACCGCTGGGTGAGGCCGCGGAGGGGCCTCGATCTGGTGGCCGCTTGCCGTCAGCTCTGTTGTGACGGGGTCTTTCTTTTCCTCTTTCCATGTTGCACCCAGTTACAGTTCTACAGGGGCCCCTCCTGTCAGAGAGACTGCCCGCACCTGCTGGTGAGGATGAAGAGGAGAGTGGGCGTTAAATCCGCGTCGAGGCAGACGGAGAGCGAGCCCGAAGCCCCGGGCGTCCCCCCGGCAGCACCTAGAGCCAGCCCGCGCCCAGAGGGAGTCCCGTCCTCTGCTGGGGACCAGCGGGAGCCGGTGAGCAGCCGACAGCGGGGCGGCCCCACCGCCCGGGGCAGGAGCCAGTCGGCCCCTCCGGCCACGCTCGGGGCGGCGGCCAGGCCCACCCTGACAGAGCCCCCCGCGGCAGTCGGCCGGCCCCAGGGTGCCCAGGCGCCCATCACCCTCGCGGCCGACGGGGCCGAGGCAGCGCCGTTCCCCTGGGTCTGTCTCCCCCTGCCTTCCGGGCAGGTGCACCCTTGCGGGCCGCTGCTGGGCCTGGCCGCCGGGCCCCCCGTGCTGCTCCCCGTGCCCACCACGCAGCTCCCCGGGGCCGGGCTGCTGCCCGTGTGCCACCCCCGGGCGCCCGGCGGGGCTGCTGCACCTGCCGCCCCCGGGACTGTGATTCCTCACCCCCGAAACCCCTTCCACTGCTGTCCGGACGGCCGCTGTTCCCCCAAACACCTGCCACCTACCGACGGGCCCCCCGAGTACCCCCACTGCACACACTACAGCAGCTAGGGGCGGTCTTGTCGTCGGAAAACAGGCAGGCCAATAACACGTTTCAGAAAGGGAGCCCTTTTCTGAAGAACCCCCATGCCCGTGGCCTCGGCGATGAACCCCCCGTGCCCGTGGCCTCCGCGATGACCCCCCGTGCCCGTGGCCTCCGCGATGAACCCAGTGCTCGTGGCCACCGCAATGTCTCTTTCTCAGCAGCTGGCTAGCCCTCCGCTCGCTTTCTGCTGGCGTGGTGAAGAAGTAAGCACAACGCCCCTCCCGGCAGAACACAGGGGCCCAGGAGACCCCCGGTCGGGCCCCTCGGAGGCTCCGCATCCCGTGGTTAACAAGGCTCTTTATGGCGCTTGACGGGTACCAGAACCGAGCATCGGTGGCCTGGTGAGCACGATGGCGATGTTTTCCCGGCCAAGCAGGCACGTTTCCCTGTCGTGCTGGGGCCCTTGTGTGACAGGACCTTCACTTTACCCACGAGAAGAGGTCCAGGCTCTCCTCGTAAGAGGGCTACAAGGGGCCCTGACCGTTCTCCAGCGCCCGGGTGAGGGGGGGGACAGTTGCCGCCAGGGTCCTACAGCTTGTCAGTGCGGAGGGGGCTCGCTGGGGTCCGGACCACAGGATTTATGGTTGGCTCGCCTGCAGGTACAGGAGCTGGTGACATTCCCCCTTTTCCTTCCCGTTCCTTCTCTTCCTCTTTGGAACTAAAGACGTCAAGCGTGCCACGCTTCGACTTGGGAAGAAGCAACCTCTGGTTGCTGGGGTGTCCAGCGTCCATAGAATGCACGCTGTCCTCGCCGAGCCTCTTTTAAGGAGCGATTTTCTCAAGGAGCACCGGCATTCGGGCATCCGTGCTCTCACCGTAGCACCAAAGGGGCACAGACAGCGCAGGAAGGGCTCCGAAGCCGGGCGGAGGGAAAAGCAGCCGTCCACCCGAACAAGAGACACGGCTCTCCTCCACTCTCCACCGGACAGCGGGTGGGGGGGCCCCGTGAGAAGGGGGGAGAGCCCGCAAGAGAATGAGCACACGGCGACGGAGGAACAGGGGCACCCGTCACCCCGAGACTAGCGCTCAGGTGACCGCCGCCAAATCTAGCCTGCGCCAGCCTGCTCCCTGATGAACTGACGCTCACGAACGGGGCCTCCTCCCCTTTCAAAGCGTCATCAACCTGGGAACTCCCGAGCTCTTGAGAGCGGCCTTTGTCGTTTTCCCTCTGTATCGCGGACTTCCGTATGCCTCCCGATCCCGAAGCCCAGACTGTTTGGACCACCACCGGCTCCTATAGACTCAAACCCGTGGGAAACTTGCTGACGTCAGCAAATCTCTACAGAAAGGGGCAGGTGTGCCCATCTGGCACCTCCACTGTCCGCGCTCCCTAAAGAGCGTGTGGCCGTTACGCACAAAGCCTAGACTGCGTGGGACGCCAGGGGCAGACCCGCCCCACGCTTCCTTCACACCACGCAGTCACGTCTGCCTGTCGGCCCTAACGCTGCTGATGGCAACGGGCTGGCCCCGAGCCCTCCTGGGCCGGGCCAGCAGGCAGCACTCGCAGCTCGCCCAGGAGGGAACTGAGCGTGAAAGGCTTCCCATGGGCTGGGCCCAGACGGCCAAAGAAAGTCTTGGAAACAACCTGTGCTCCGGGAAACAGGGGAGGGGCCGTGCAGGCCCAGAGCACTGCAGTTGACTTTCTTTTAAGATTCTATTTATTTATGAGAGAGAGAGAGAGAGAGAGAGAGAGAGAGAGAGCAAGCGAGGGCTGGGGGAGGAGCTGAAGGGCAGGCGGAGGGAGGGGGAAGGAATCCCACGCAGACTCCACGCTGGGCTCGGAACCTGACGCAGGTGGATCCCAGGACCCTGAGCTCATGCCCCGGCTGGAAACCAAGAGTCGGACACTCAGTCGACTGAGCCCCCCAGGCGCGCCCTGGATCTTAACTTTTGTGCCCAGGATACCGTCCTAGGTGAGAGCATCTAGGAAAGTGAGAATGGATTCGAACAGCAAAGGCTGCGTAAGGAGGGCCGTGGGAAGTGGGCTCCAAAGTACCAGAGATGGGACCCTTGATGCCCAAGTGGTAGAGCCGGGCGGGTCTGGTGGCCGCGGGCTCACGTCCCACAGAACGCTGCCCAAGCCTCCTTCCTGCTGGGCTGGGGTCAGCTCTGTTCCTCAGTGGGCCCCCACCATCTCCGCTAGGCTCCCGTTCTCTCTGTCCCTCCTTGGGTGAAGGTGCCAAGCGGTGACGGCGGGAGCGGGGAGGAGCCGGAGCCTTTCCCCCACTGAACGGCCAACCCCAGGGGAAAGAAGTGCTGTCATCATCCGTCCCGGAGCGCGTGTCCTGTGGAGCCATGCGGGCCGTTTTCTGCCTGGGTGCCCTGGGGCGCGTGGGGAGGATTGAGGTTCACGCTCATCACGAGAGCCACCGTGTGAAACCCGGGTCACCAGTGCAGAGAGACCGCCCGGGTGCTCCGGGTCGTCGCCCCAAAGCAGGGCATGGGCTGTCACGTGGTTCTGTGACAGCACGTGAAGCAGCGACCCCAGAGAGGGCTGTCTGAGAGAGGCACCAACAGCTGAGACCTCGTTCCCGAGCAAAGCCGTGGAAATCCCAGCTCAGTCCCCAGGAAGAGCGCTCCTCACCTAGTGCCAACCCCTCACACCAGGGCGATCCCCCAGCTGGGGACACAGGGCAAGGGCTGGAGAGATTCCCGAGGTCCCCGCTGGGGAGCGGGGCGGAGGGGGGAGGGGACGGTCCTGCCAACCGGGGGGCAGAGACCAGGGAGGCGGCGGGACGGCCTGCAGGGGCCAGCACAGCGCCCCACGCAAAGGAGGACCAGGCCCCAGGGCCCACAGGGCCTCCAAGCGCAGACCCCGGCCCCGAGTGTGGCCCGCACCCCCACCCCCCTCGCCCGACCGCCTCGTGCTTCCACCAGATACCGTGAGGCTCTGGACGCCTCAGTTTGCGAGGCGGGATCCGGAGGAAGGACCTCACCCTCCCCTTCCCAAATACACAAACCAGCTGAAAAGGTCCGCTCCACAGGATGACACTGCAGGTTCAAGTGTGGGAAGTGCAGGTCGCCACGCATCAATGCCACTGTTAGGAACCCATTTCGGAGACGTCCCAGGGCGCCTACGAATACAGGAGGACGCTACTGCAGAGTGTGAGTGCCCAACAGCTCTTAGGAAACGGCTACATCGCAGGGGCCGGGGACACCCTGGTTCCTTTGTTCTTGGCTGAATCCTGGAGGTTCGTCGGCTCTGACCTTCTTAGTTCTTCAGCTGGATTTGCAGTCAAGCCACGTCAGGCTTTGGGACCAAACGGGGCTCTGCCTCTGGTGACTGACGCCGGCCGGCGCCTTGGCGCCGAGCTCTCGGGGGACGAAAGTTGGCGGGGTTCGGCGGGAACCTTTATGAGCAAAGACGCCAAAACGAATCGTGCTCTACAGACCGACAGGCAGGGCTGATTAGAGCCACAGCCAGAGCCTGGTCCACACCTCCAGCACAAGCAAGGTCCCTGGCGCGGTGACAAGGCGCAGAGACGGGTCCCGGGCTACAGCCTTCGGCCTGGGGCAGAAGCTCAGAGATGGGCAGGGGAGGTCCACGCGGTCACTGACCGATCTCGCCGACGGGCCCCCGGAGGTCGGGGCCCAGTGTGCTTCCCCCGCCCCCGGCCCGTCCCTGGGACCCTTGAGACACACACACACAGACACACACACACACACACACATACACACACACTCTCACACACACAAACACACACACACACACACACACCAACCCGGCAGAGGAGCCTCTTTGCGCCCAGAGTGGTCCTGGCAAAGAAGTCCGACCTGCTCTTCGGCAGACCCCCAACTTCTCCACTACCTCTGACATCTGTGATGGCCCAGGGGTCCAGCTTGGGGGTGGGGACCCAGGCCACCGGGAGGATGGGACTCGCGGGTTTTGTCCCAGCCCCGGCCCAGAGGCAGCCCCAGCCGCCCAGGAACCTCCCTGTGGATGGGGACAGGGCAGCCGGGAACCCACCTCCTCGGTCCACCGCCTTCTCCGTGGGGAGAGCCGGACAAACGGGGTCCCGGACCCAGGCCGCTCACGTGTTCGCCCACCCCCTCTCCCACAACTGAGGCCACCTCATGCCATTATGGACAAGAGGGGCCAGGAAAACCGTCTCTCCAGACCACCAGGGAAGGAGGCGCGCGGGGGCCTCGGCCTTTCCTTCTTCCCGAGGGCCGCGAAGAGAGTCAGGGGCCCCTCGGAGCGCTCGGCGCACAGCCGGGGCTGCCCTCACTGCCTCAGGCTGATGTGAGCCTGCACTGCCAGCCCTCTTACTTGTCACCTTGTCACCCATTAGGGACCCTGTCCTCCTGCCTTAGTGCCTATGAGGAGCACAAGGGAGGCGGGGGCACCGGGGAGACAGGAGCCTGGAGTAGCTTCCCGAGCGCCCCGTGGGGGGCGTTCTCCCCCGGGGGGAGGCTGCAGCCCGGCTTCTGTGGACAGCTGCCTCTGATCCCACCCCGAAGGCGGCGGCGGGGGCGGGGGGTGCCTTCTGTCCCGCCCCTTGGAGCCGAGGCCGCCAGCCTCTTTAGTTCCTCAGCAGATAGGCCAACAGCGCGGCACCTCACTGGCACTCCTGGGGAGGGCAGAATCAATGCTCACCGGGAGCGCCGCGCCGGAGCTTGTCGGGCTTACGTCTTGCCTGGGCGCTTGCTGAAAAGTTTGCACACCTTCTTGCTGTCCCAAGTAGGAGCGACGGTCCCCATGCACTCACTCCTGCATGGTGCGGGCCCTCACTCAAAAGAAACGCTCAGTTTGTTTGGGGCAACGATGGTTGGGCGATCCCCTCACAGCCACCTGATGAGGAGGCAGGGCAGCTTGTCGCCCCGCTGGTCGCCCCAGGGTGCCAGGCCGTCCCTTCAGCTGCTGTCGCACTTCGCTGGGGGCCTGCGGTTCTCACACAAGATGGGACGAGGCCCCCGAGCCCTCAGCACGAAGTCTCCACAGACTCAACGGACCGAGCTCTCACTGGTCCACGGCCTACGTTCTAGAAATGTGCTGGGTCCCAGCTGAGCCGGACGGGCCCCAGCCCGTCTGCTCGGTGAGGACAACGAGCCGCAGAATGGTCCGCCGCACGGGGGATGACTCAAGAGCACCGAAGGAGCCGGCGCAGCGACGGCTAAGGGCATGCCGCCTCCCCAGGGCACCGAGGGAAGCCGAAGACCTGGGCAGGACCCCTTGGCGTTTCCGGGGACCGGGGGACAGCCAGGGCCCTCTCCCAAACACTGCTGGAGCGGGGCTATGGGGACAGTTGAGCCTAGGTACCAGGGCTGCTATGTGCACGCCGAGCCCGAGGAGCCCTGAGTCTCCCCTGGTGGCAGCTCCCACGCCTGCTGCTCACCAGCCAACAGCGGGCGGAGGCCGGGGGGATCTCCTGAGAACCCTACCAGAGCCCCAAAGTGAACAATGCAAAGCCAGGCAGAAGTGCAGGAAGAAGAGGACGGTTCTCCAGTCGAAGCCGGAGACTTCACTACCCCGTGTGAGGGACCAAATCGTGTGTGCTCTTTCCAAATTCATACGCTGCCGCCCTAAGCCCTGATGGGCCTGCATTTGGAGAGAGGGCCCTTAGGGAGCTAACTAAGGGTAAAGGAGGTCATAAGGGTCATAAGCCCTAATCTGATGGCACTAGTGTCCTTGTAAGAAGAGGGAGACACAGCAGAGACCTCTCTCTCTCTCTCTCTCTCTCTCTGTCTCTTCCCCCCGCCCCATCGGTGAACAGAAAAGAGGCCACGGGAAGGGACACAGCGAGAAGGCGGCCTTCTGCACCCAGGGAGAGAGAGGCCTTCCGTCACCGGAAAACAAGTTTTCCGAGCCCTGGGTCTGGGACTTCTGGCCTCCAGAACTGTGAGGACGTGAACGCGGGCTGGGTAAGCCGCCCAGTGTGCGGCATCCCGTTAAGCAGCCCGAGGCGGCCGACACAGCCCGCTTTCGGTGAAGGAGAGAGTGCCCGGCCGGAAGCTCAGCAAGGGACCCGAAGACTCGAACGGCCCTGGAAACAACGGGATCTCAGGGCGGCTATGGAGAACGCCCCCCACCCACAGCCTAAAGGGGCTTCTCCAGTGCACTCTCTCCAGGGAAGTCCACGTGCCTGACCACAGCACATCCCTCCAGAAACCGAAGAGGATTCCAAAGGATTGACATCCAACGAGGCATGTTCTCTGGCCACAAAGGAAGGAGAGTAGTCCTGCATCACAGAAGGCAACGCGGGAGACTTGCAAATAGGTGGAGGTCAAGCAGCGCGTTCCCAGATAACCGTGTCAGTCGGCCCCGCAAAAGACCACACACTGCGTGGCTTGAACAACCGACGTTGATTCCTCGCACTTCTGAAGACCGCGAGTCCACGATCCAGGTGCCGGAGGCCTGGGTGCTTCTGACGGCCTCTCTCCCTGGCTTGCAGGTGGCCGCCCTCTCGCTGCCCCTTCCCACGGCCGCCCCTGCGTGCGTGCACGCCCCGCCCCCGGTGTCTCCTTCCCTATGTCCTGGTCTACTCCTTTCCTGAGGACACCAGCCGTACTGGATGAGAGCTCATTTTAACGGGCTTCCTTTGAACTCAGTCACCACTTGAGAGGCCCTATCTCCAGCAACAGTCACACTGTGAGGTGCTGGGGGCCTGGCGGCAACCTATGAATTCGGTGCGGACCGCAGTTCGGGCCGTAACAGTAACCGATGGGTCACACCGGGGAAACAAAGGGAAACCGGAAAAATGCGTTGAAATGAACAACCACTATAGCAACCGTGCCAAAGCTTATGGGATGGGGCAACAGCGGCGCTGAGACATTGACAGCTGTAAAGGCCCACGCCGAGACCAGCAAGCAAGCAAGCAAACCAACCAAGCAACCCGAACTCCAGCCTGCAGCATCGGCCCGCTATAGAACGAGCAATGGGAACACGGAGCAAGCACGAGGAAGGCAGTAAGAGAGAACCTAGTGCGGGGAGATGAAACAGAGAATAGAGAACCAAGAGGGGCCCTGGCTGGCTCGGTCGGTGGAGCGTGCGACTCTTCGTCTTGGAGCCGTGCGTTCCAGCCCCACGCTGGGTGTGGAGACTACCTGTCACTAAAATTCCTAATAGAAAAACAATAGAGAAAATCGGGGCAGACAAAAGTCTGTTCTGCGAAAAGGTGAAGAGACGTGACCAACCTTTAGCTTGACTCCCTGAGAGAAGAAGACAGAGGATTCAAATGGTTACAAATCATTCCGAAAGGCTGCATACTCTATGCTTCCAGGTCTACGGCATCTGGAAAAGGCAAACTTATAGAACCGGTTCAAAAGATCGGCAACTGCCACGGGTTTGGGAGAAGGGAGGAAGGACCAACTAGGTGAAGGCAGGGGAGAGTTCAGGACAGTGAAACCATTCTGTATCATCCTGCATTGGGACTCTAGGGTATTATGCATTTGTCAAAACACACTGAACCTTACAGCACAAGAGTGTACCTTCAGGCAGGCAAATTACACACATGCACAAAGTCACATGGGCGGTCGGTGCCATCCCAGGGAGGAATAATGCAGCCTGTCCGAGGAATCCAGCTCTGGCCAATGTTTTACAAACGTAGGAGACACCCTTACGGGAGGGGGGCGGGGACAGGTGCTGACCTAAGTCACTGTGGAAGTGAGGGAGGGGCGCCTGGGTGGCTCAGTGGTGAAGCGTCTGCCTTCGGTTCAGGTCATGACCCCAGGGTCCTGGGATCGAGCCCCGCATCGGGCTCCCTGCTCGGTGGGAAGCCTTCTTCTCCCTCTCCCACTCCCCCTGCTTGTGTTCCCTCTCTGGTTCTCTCTCTCTCTCTCTCTGTCAAATAAATAAAAACTTAAAAAAAAAAAAAAAGGAAGTGAGGGAGTCTGTAAGACTAAAGGCCCAGGGAATGACACAACCACCGTGTTCTAGTTCATGGAGCTGTTTTCCGAGGCGGTACATCCAGGTTAACAATTCTGATACTGCTGTAAAGGTCCACTTGACACGAACAAATATGCAAACGGGTGGCCAACGGTGGGAGCCAGGTTTCTCGCTGTCGGAGGGGGCGTTTACTTATAAACAAGGGCAGGAGGCTGGAATGATCCAGGGCGTACCAGATGAGAGTAGGAGTCATCAGCATGAGGCCATGGGTAGCTTCCTCTAGAAACAGGGGATTACGCGTGGAAATGTTTATAGGTGCAGGTGTACACAGGGGTGAGTACACCCGCATACGTTTCCTCCCTCTGTCAGCGAGAGGGCCCCTAACTAAACGCACCCCAGCAGCACGGGCACGGCGAACACGCAGGTGTTGGTTTCTAAATCCATTCCTCAGGGAAAGGAAGCAGGGCTCCTCCGATGTACGGACGATTCCAGGACCGGGGCCGGAAATACGCAACAGGAGTGACTAACAAATTCTCACTCTTCCTGCTACGTGTTCGTCCTGTACTCCCACACCGCTACGGCACTCACAACCCTTCTGACACTTCTGTGGGCGCCCCCCGCCCCCGCACCAAGCACGTCTCGGCCACACCGGCTGGGTGTCCTGATTCAGTTACTGATTCACTTCCGACACTCTCTCCTCGGAGACGGCACCAGATCTCGCGGGGTAAGGGCTCTGTCCCACAAGACTGCCTCCCACTTTAGGTGCCAGTCACAGGTAGTAGGTCTCCAGGTCACCCACAGCTCTGGGTGGGCTACAGATTGGAGATTCCCTTGGCCTGCCCACCGTGGAGTTGACAGTTTGCTAGAGCAGCTCACATAACACTTATGTTCGTCACTTTGTCGAAGGGCAGGAACGGCCAGATGAAGGCGCCCATCAGGGGAGGTCTGGTAGGGTCCCGAGCACAGGCTCATCCGTCCCCGTGGACTTGGGTGGCACCGCTCTCCCGGGATGTGGATGCGTTCACCCACCTGGAAGCTCCCCCAAGCCCCTATACGATTGAGATTGGATGGAGGCTTCCTCGCGTTGGCATGATGGATTCTTGACGCCACGTCGGGGCCCCTCCCCGCTCTGGAGAATGGAGAATGGGGCTGAACGTTCCAAGCCTCTAGTCATGGCTTGGTCTCTCTGGGGAGCTGTCGCCCCCACCCAGGAGCCATCCAGGAGCCCACCTAGGGTCACCTGGCCAGAACAAAAGATGCTCCTAGGGCTCCTGTCGCTTGGGAATCGACAAGGGTTTCAGGAGCCCTGTGTCAAACACGGGACCAAAGACTACATGTTAGGACAAAAGAGTCTCCTAGCACCCCTATTTACAAGGGATCTCAGAGCCCTGTGTCGGGAACCAGAGCCAGAGACCCGTATAATCCACATAAGGACAGAGAGAGAGACAGACAGACAGACAGACAAAATACGGAGATAGAGATGAAAGCGAGCGATCCATATCTGAATATTTCACAAGGAGCCTAGAGCATCTGGTAGCGCCAGAAAGCAGGGGCATGGACGACGACGACAACAACAAGAAACCACTCGGTACATCAAAGGGACTCGGAAGCTAACTGAGACCCCTTCCAATGACCAACACTGGAACGATCGGAGCAACCAAATAAGGTAATATTGGAATGTGACCTAAGCTATAAAATGAAACATCCTTGAGTCCACAGTGAGAGAAACACACGATCGAATGGTAAAGGAACAGAGGCACGGGAGTAGACCCCATTTCCCCTGCAGCAGGATTCCAAAGAACCAAAGCAGACACCGCTGCCTCAAGGAGGAGGAGCACAGTCGGTCACCGCGGCGGTGAGGGCTCTGCAGAGTGACTTCCTTCCAAACAGGACAACGTGGAACGGGCAAATAAGAGTCACTTTACCGTGGGGCAACGCCTGACAGCCTCTACCTCAGCCACGTGCTCAAGGTCAACATCAACAGGGACAAACCGCATTCCTTATCCATATACCCCCTCCATACGATGTGCTGGGAATCTCTTTCCTCTGTGGCCTTCCTCTCAGAAACCTGTGGCCCCGGTCCAAGGCTGAGAAATCTGGGAGACAAACCCCAACGGACACACATCCTACAGTGTATCTGACCAGGACTTCTCAAAAAAAAAATAATAATAATAATAACCTCAAGGTCATCCGCAATGAAGTCTGAGAAACTCCCACGGCCGAGAGGAGTCCTGGGAAGACACGACAACTCGATGGGATGGGGCCATCCTGGATGGGAGGCTGGCATGGAAAAACGGACATCAGGTAGAAGACTAAGGACATCTGAGTAACGTGGCCAACTTTAGTTAATATTATCGCGTCAACGTGGGCTCCCAAGCTGTAACTCGAGGACCCTACCGGTCTGAGATGTTAGTACCGGGGGAGCTGGGGCGGCGGTATATGGCGCCTCTGGGCACGAGGCGTGCCGGCTTTCTGTCCATCTAAACCTCCCCAACATCAAGCCCACGGAAACTGAAAAAGAGCAAATGGACGATGAACCTATTTTAGAAAAGCAAGGAATCAAGCAAAAACACACGCACACAGAACCAGGCAGCGGGAAGTATCACCTTCCTCCGGAAGACCCCAGCCCCTTGCCCCCCATGAGCCTCCGAGCCCGATTCGTCCACCACTCTGGCCTCCTCCGCCTCGCTTGCAACTCAGGACCCCATCCCTCCCCTCCGGCCCCTGGCCAGGCCTAGAGCAGCCTCGCGTTCGTCTCATCTGGACCACGGCAGGAGCCCCTCGGGGTCCCGCTCCATCTGCAGCCCCCACGTCAGTCTCCCGAGTGGCCTTCCAGAACACAAGAGCGATGGCGTCCTGCGTCCGCACAAAGCTCCTCGGCATCCTACTCAGTTGAAGAAGCCCCGCCGGGCCTGGGCCGGGCCTCCAAGGCCTCGTGGGACCAGCCCCGCGGACAGCAGGGTCCCCACGCCCGGCCCTGCCCCGGCCCCGGCTTGTAGTCAGCGGGCGCTCTCCTCGGCCTCTGCGCCAACGGGACTCAGCTCAGGACCCCATGAGCTAGCTGCTCCCCTCCCCGCGTGCCTGCAGCCTGGTCGGACATCGATGCTCAGGAGGTGCCCATAAACACGAAGGGGGAGTCAGACCGCCCCCCGGGGTGTCCACGCGAGCAGTTCTCGCGCACACGGCCTCAACCCGGGCACCGCACAAGGCTCGCGGGGCTCTGGGCTGACAACATGCCCGGCAGGAGAGGCGTCCTGGGGGAGGTCAGATGCCTGCCCCAGCGCCCTGTCCTCTGCGTGCCCAGCCTAGCAGCGCGGACCGTCCCGCCGGCCGGCTCTAGAACACCTTGGACCGTGTTGGCTCGGTCCGGACACGTGAGAGGAACTAGCCCGGGGCACAGATTGTCAGCGGGAAGGAAAGAACTCCGTGAGTCTACGGACGCGGGGATCAGCAGACAGACCCTGCTTCGGCGTCTTCACGGTCCGGGGAAAAGGGACACCTTCTGCAGGCAGTAACGGTAGCTAAGTCTACGGGCACCTACTCTGGGCCGGGCATCTTAGGGACGTGTGGCAGCGTGTACGACGCACATCAAGGCCTTGGACTTGTACTCAGACCACGCCCGGTTTCCCCGCCCAGCAGTCGAGCCCTAGGGAGCTGAAGCGTGGGCGCGCCAGAACTCATGTTCCGACCCAGCTCGCTCCGGGAGCAAAGCCCGGGCCCCGCACCGGCCCGAGGGCCCCTCCCCGCAACCCGCACGGTTCCGGCCGCCCTGCGCGGGGACGTCATGCCCGCTGCTTCCTGTCCCAGGACCGAGGGGGACCACCGCAGCAAAGCCAGGCAACGGTGCCACCAAGAGCCTGACACGGGACCCTGCCCACGTGGCCTCTCCCGTGGCCTTGCGGTCACCGTCTGTCCGAGAGGGATTCCATGCCCTGGGGGCTTAAGTGGGGCCGGGATGGGGTGTGTAAGGTCGGAGAAAGCCCACTCGCACGTGGATGTAGGAGCGACGGCCCACCGAAGGCTGCCCTGGCGTGGAGGCATGGCCCCGGCTCTCCCATGCCCCTGCCCGGTCTGGTCCCCTTCTCTCCCAGCCGGCTGGGGGGCCCAACGTTGTCCTGCAGGCTCACTCCCCTGGGCAGGCTGGACGTCAGGCACACAGCAGGCCAGCGGTTCAAAACACCCACCCGCCGGGTCTCAGGACTCTCCCCGCCTCCCCTGCAGCGTGAGTGTCTGGGGGACACTTTGCACAGACCCTCCGGCCGGGGGCTCGGGACACGTGGCTTTGCCCCGTCACACTGTCCTGTGGATGTCCCTCGGTCTCACACGCTGCCCCCCGCCACCGGCCCAGCCCTATCCCTGTGCTCGGGCCCCGCTCAGCGCCTGAGTCCAGGCAGAGAGGCCCATGACTCGCTCAGGAAGGGCCCTGGGGGCGGGTGCCGGCGATGCATGTCCCAGAGGAGGGCAGGTGGGTGGGGGACAGACTGAAGGTCAGACCCCTGCGGAGGAGGCTGGTTTCAGGGCACGCTTGGCCGTGGCCGGGCAACGGGGGCTTCTGAGAGGAGCAGGACCGTGACGGAGACACCCCACGCCAGCCCCTCACCGGGGGAGGCTCAGGCCATCTAGAGGGCGGCACGTCGTCCGGCTGATGCGCAAGGGGGCTGCTGCCTGCTCTGCCCAGCCCTGGCCACAACGGCAGGGCACCTGGGTGATGTGTGTCAGCCCACACAGACACGATGGAGAGAACGTTGCCCCCAGGAAATGCCTCCCTGCGGGACCCTAGTGCTGGTGCTTGGGGTGTCCACAGTGCTACATGCCAGCAGTCCACGATGGCCTGGAGCAAACACCGGCCCTCACCCTCCAAGTCCGTTCCCTCCCAGGACAGTACGTGGTGGCCCTGCTTCCATCCTCTGGTCCGGGGACTTGGGCCAGGAGCACCCGGTTCCTGAAGTCGCCCAGGCTCCAGCTCCCCTCGGCCTCGTCTGAGCTCCCATGACCCTCCCCTGCTCAGCGCGGGGCAGTCCAGATGGGCTCTGGCGGGGGTGCTCCTCCTTCCACGTCTCCTAGGGCGGCCGAGCCTCGGCACAGCCTGCCGCCCGGGAACCCGAAGGCCCCTCCTGCTCGGCTGCTTTCAAACTCCTCGTTTGAGTCTGGGGATGTCTGGGGTGTGTGGGCAGGGAGCGTCCCGGGGACCACCGCCGTCATCTGCTAGTCTGTCCTCTGCTCCAACGGCCCGACGGCAGACAGCAGGGTCCCGGCTGGGGGCGGCTGACAGGTACACACGCCTTCTCTGGCTCAGCCTCAGGAAGCGCCATCTCAGAGTCACCTTCGCAAGGCGCCCAGCTTCATGCAACAGTTGGTGCTACACCGGACTTCTCCGAACATAACTCGTCATCGGACACAGTCTCACAGAGTCACCGGGCAGTGACTGTCGTTTACGAGGAGGCCCCCGGACACTCCCCACCGGGGTGTCTAGTCAGCTCTAGCAGAAACACAGGCTCGCTGGGAGGGCATTCGTGTCTGGGGACGCCCAGAGCCCGATGAGGGCAAGTGAACATCAGCACTGGGGAGGGAGCGCTTGGCAGTGGGGAGACAGGAGGACAAAACCCCAGACGTTGCAGACTGAGGCCAGGGTCAGGAGACACGGGGCAGTGCCGGCTGCAGGGCACCTGGGGGCTGCGGGCCAGGCCCCAGGCAGAGGACCCGCCCACCACCACCACCACCACTTACAACAAGGCCAACGGCAGCCGGCTGCTGGGCTCCCGAGAGGGACTCACCTCGGCCCTGAGGGGACTGACGGGGTAGCTCAGGGACCTGACGGTGCCGGGGGCACGAAGGATTCCCACGGCCCGTTTCCCGAGCGCTGGCTCCTCTGGGGAACGCCGGCCGCCCGGCCCAGGGCCGTCAGGCACACACGTCGGGCATGTCACCCCGACGGGTAAATGGGCCTGACACCAGAGTCTGGCTGAGGAGACAGGGTGCTCTCTGCTGTCATAGCTAAGGAAGTAATCCATGGGCCCTGGGGCACCGTCGGCAGACATCCCCGGGCCACACAGGATTCTGCACCTGAGCCTTCCTGAGCGCAGGGGGACTGGCGACGCAGTGTCCCCCTCAGTCTGGGCACAGGGGGCGAAGACAAGAGGGGCCCGAGCCCTGGACATCTCTCTGACTCACTCTTGTGTACTACAGACTCAACCCAAAGCAGCTTTTCTACTTTGTTGTGCCAAAACGCCCCTCATTTCTGGGAGGAGTCCCTGAGAAAGTCCAATTTGCCTTGAAGTTGTCCACCTTGGCCAAGTGCCCACCCACCAAGGGGCGGGGGCCTCAAGTGCAGGATCGCACCTATTTATCAGGAGTCTGCACAGTCACGTGGCTCTGGTTGTTCGCTACATCTCAGCGGGGGGGAGATCGCCCTCCTCAGGCCCTAGGCCCTTTCTGCACTTCCCATGGCAATGACCTCCGAAATCTCAGGGGGCTGAGAATGTTCTCCTTCCTCTGATGCAAGGTCAGAATCTTAACCTGTGAGTCGCTGCTACTGACCCCATCTGGAAGAGGCCAGAAGACGTGCACACTGGCGTAGGAGGACCTTTAGTGATTGGGAGATCCGTCCAGGGTTAATGTAACCTCCACCCACCACACTCCCTCGTCTAAAGGTTTTCCGTTGCCGTGACATATCACAGAATTGGAGTTCAAGTGGAACCTCAGAGAAACGAAGCAGAATGCGCTCTCTGCATATGTACCTCCAGGAGGATGGATCATTCCATTAGGGTGAGGGTGGGGCAGGGGTTCTTGCCCCGCTGGCTGCAACTCCCACAAAGGTCCCCCAGTAACAGGAAAAGAGCAACTCGATTCCTCTTTGGCGCTTCTCTTCCATTCACACCTCTGAGACGCCTGCATTTCCTCCCACTAACACCCAGCCACTGTGTAGGACGGGCCATGGGGAACTCGGGAGACCCAAATAAATTCTCAAGGCCTAGGAGACAGCGGGGATTCCCCCAGTCCAGGGAGAACGGGGCCGTCCGGGACCTCTGCATTCCCTCGTGCAAAGAGACGGTCGTTCACAGAACCACTGGAGATGACAGGAATAAAGCCACTAAATCTTCACTGGGTTCAAATGGCAGGTGACGAGGGCCCAGCACACTGACGCTTCCTGCCACAGGAGAGTACTCGGCCCTCTCCAGACTCCAAAGCAAACCGCTCAGAGCACTTATCCATTTCGGAAATGCCTCCCCCCCCCCAAAAGGCACCCCATCTCCAAACAGGGCCAGAGTCACAGATCCGCTTCCCGGGGACCAGCTACGCAGAAGCAATCACGGGGACACTGTGATCACCCCAGCCTCCCCCCCCCCCCGCCACGGCTCGCCCCGGGAGCCGCCCCCGCTCACCCTGCCTCCGTTTCTTCTGCAGGAATCAGGGCTCCCCTCCCCACCTTCCTGCCAGGACTGCGGCCCCTAGACTCAGTCCCCTGTGGCTGGGACGTGTCCTGCTTCTGGTAGTGTCCTCACTGCTCACGCCCAGGGCCTTCCAGAGAGCAGAGCTCAGCCCACGTGTGGGAATCAAGGAGCCAGTGAGCAGGGCTCCCTCTCTGCTGGGAGGACGTCTCCCCTCCACTCTGGAAGAACCAGGCCAACGCAGGAGCACACCGGTGCGTGCCTTTGGTATTCGCGGAATCACGGACAGGAAGGCATCAGAAACAAGAACCAACAAACTTTTCCTTTTATTTCTCTATTTCCTGACCCCCATCCCTTCCCTCCTCCTTTCTTTCGCCTTTTCAACCCATCGCTAGACCGGTGCCCTGTGATTTTGGTCCGGAGCAGAAACGAGGAGGCAAGGGGTCCCAAATGGTTTCCAGGACATGACAAAACTCTTAACTCTTGAACTGGGTACGGACAAACGCTGCGGGGTGGATGTCACTCACACACTCAGCCGCTGAAACGGATGAAACCTTCTATGGCCAGGAACCCCACAGGGGAGCTTTCTCCAGGACACCAAGCTCTGGATGTGGGAGTCATCCCAGGGAACTGCCCCCCCCCCCCCCGCCACCCCCGGGAGGCTCCTGGCCCTGCTTTCTTCTCCCACCCTCCCCGGCCCTGCACTCTTTACGACGCCCAGGGCTCTGTCTTCACGCACACGTGCGCACACACACACGCACACACGCCCCAGGGAAGAAGCAACAAGCAGCCTCGCTTCACGCCCAGCACCCTGGAGGAGAAGCTGCCGACCCCAGCGAAGCTGCCCCCGGGGCTCAGGCCCCCTCTCCCTCATCTCTCACAGCCTCTTCAGACAGGGCCAGCGCAGAAGCCGACTGCCCAGGATTGAGCCGGAGGAAATACTCCTCCATTTGCAACGGGCTGGTTTCGGCGTGGGCCCTGGGACCCCACAGGAACTCGTAGCGGGCAGGGTCGCTGCCGGGCACCTGCCGGTACTCCACGTACCCTTCCTGCACCCAGACCTTGGTGAGGAGCTCCCTGGGCTCCCCGTAGATGATGTGCTCCTGGCCTGCATACACCCCCATGAAGGCCAGCGCTTCCCACACCTCCTCCTCGGGGGCACGGTCATCCTCCACGAGGATCACCCCCAGGACGTAAACCAGGAGGCCGTTCTTGGGCATGCCCTGCTCACCGCTCAGCATCCCGTCACAGGTGAGGCCCAGGACCGGGACCAGGACGTAGGAGTGGTCGCTGGGGTCCACTTCCTTCACATGCACGCCAAAGACCAGCTGCATGCACTGGGAGGCCTGGCCCAAGATCACAGGGAAGGCAACCTGGGCGTCGTTGCCGATGACCTCCAGCATCTCCACCTGGCTGGTGGGCTGCTGGGTGCGATACTTGAGGAGCAGGAAGGCCACCAGGTGGGCCGCCTTCAGGTGGAGTGTGGTTTGCAGCGGGGGCGGGGCCGCTCCAGGCTCCAGCCCAGTGCCAGAGCCCTCCTCCTCCAGGGCTGAGCCTGAGATATCTTCAGACAGGCTCCAGGGAGCGGCTGCCCCGGCACTGGGCGGCGGGCAGGCACTCAGAGGGCTCTGGGGAGGGCTTGGAGACCCAGCGGCAGACCCGTCCTCTGGGGTGTCTGGGGTGTCGAGGAACAGGGAAAAGTAAGAGGAGGAGGAGGACAGTGAGGAGGAGGAGGAGGAGGAGGGGGAGGAGGAGGAGGAGGGGGAGGAGGAGGAGGGGGAGGGGGAGGGGGAGGGGGAGGAGGGGGAGAGGAACTCCTCGGCCTCCGCAGCCCAGGACAGCGGTGCGGGAGGCAGGTGCTCGGCCTCTCTCGGGTCCTGAAGCTCTGCCTCCAACTTCTGGAGCTCCTTGCTCTCACCCAGAGGCATGATGACTTCCGTCTGGCGGCAGGCACCCGGTGCGACCCGGTGGGCGCAGGCGACCCAAAGGCCTGGGAGAGAGACGGGGCGGGAGGAGCCTCGGCTGAGGAAGGGCCCCGTGGCAGCTGTGACAACGGCGACTCCGGGTCTCCGTGTGGGCACTCCCTGGCCTCACAGGGGTCTCTCCCCATGGGCCGCCTGTCCTCCGAGAGACCCAAGGGGGAAGCCAAGGGCCTCCTCCCTCTGCCCTGTGATCTTAGGAGTCCTGCCTGACACCAAGGCCTTCGCCTCCCAGGTCCTGAGTCCCCTGCAGGAGGGAAGGAGGGGGCACCTCAGGGCGCAGACTGGGAGTGCAGCCCAGGGTCCCCGGGGGCAGGCAGGAGGGCTGGGTCTGACTCCGGGAGGTCCCCACTGCGGGACACCGGGGGGGGGGGTGAGGGGGGGTGGTCCTCCCTCAGGTTTTGACCCTGGTTTCTGCACGCCACCCCCCGCCACTGGGGGTCCAGGGCCCTCCCCTCTGCCCACGTGAGCATCTGCTCCTTTCATCAGGCCCTCACCTCAGTCTCTCTGAGACCCGGATTCGGAAGTCCAGACTCACTACGGGTTCCAATCACCCCCCTGCCCCCAATGGACCTTCCCTGTCTGACGCTGTGCTGGGGTCCAGGGTCCTTCACTCCTCCCTCCGCAATCTTAACACGAAGCCCAGCAGGACCTGAGCCCGGCCCTCTACCCACCCGAGGGAGGCCCTGCTCCTTCTGCCAAGGCCCCCAGAGTCTTTGAGACCTGGATGTGCAAGTCGGGACTCACCAGGTGCTACCAACCCGCCCGCCTCTCCCCCGCGGACCATTCCTGACTGACGCTGTGCTGGGGTGCAGGGTCCCTCACTCCTCCCTCTGCATCCTCAGCGTGAAGCCAGCAGGACCGGGGCCCGCCCTCTGTCCAGGCGTGTGAGACCCAGCCCCTTCTGCCAAGGCCCCCAGAGTCTTTGATACCTGGATATACAAGTCCAGACTCACCACGTGCTCCCATATCCGCCGCCCCCTCCCCCCCCCTCACGGACCTTCGAGGATTGACGCTGTGCTGGGGTCCAGGGTCCCACAGTCCTCCCTCTGCATCCTCACCGAAAAGCGCAGCTGGATCTGAGACCGCCCCTCTGCCGACCAGATGGAGGCCCTGATCCTCCCGCCAAGGCCCCCAGCGTCTTTGAGACCCGGATGCGGAAGTGCGGACTCTGCACGTGTTCCCATCCCCCCCTACCCCGGCGGACCTTCCCTGACTGACGCTGTGCTGGGGTCCAGGGTCCCTCACTCCTCCCTCTGCATCCTCAGCGTGAAGCCAGCAGGACCGGGGCCCGCCCTCTGTCCACCCGAGGGAGGCCCTGCCCCTTCTGCCAAGGCCCCTAGACTCTCGGGAGACCCGGATGCAGCAGTCCGCCGCACTGGCCGCGTGGCCCCTTCCCGCCCTGCGGCCTTCCCGGACTCACCCTGGGGCCCGACCTCGGTGAGGTCCCCTCTGTCCTGGGCTCCTGAGTCCCTCGGTCCTGCCCCCGATCGATCCCCACCCCGGCACCACTCGGACTCCCTGGGGCTGCCTGTGCCCCTGCCCCGTCCCGACCTGGCACCCTTCCCCTCTGACCCAGGTCCTCAGCTCCCTCAGACCCCCGCCGCGCATTTCACCGGACGCACCCACCTGTGGCCACCCTCCCCGGGGGGGCCCCCAGGGCCGGGCCGCGGCAGGGCCCGAGTGGCTGGACCTGAGCGGGGAGGAGTGGCCCCCACAGTCCTCCCTCTCCCCCCGCAACCCGCTCCAGGGAGGGCCCGGGCCCGTCCATCTGGGGACCCCTGTCCAGTGCCCCGGGCCGCGGCGGGAGGGGCTCAGCGGGACGACGCTGTCCCCTGGCGGGGTCGCTCGGGGCTGCCGGCATGGCGACCTGGCTCCTGGGGGACCCCGCACTCTGTGCTCCCTCACGGGTGCGTCTACCTGCACGCCTGGCGTCTCCCGACCGAGGGCCGTCCTCCCACTCACGGAGGTCCCGGCGTCTCTCAGGCCTCCGAGGCGGAAGTCGGCGCTCGTCACATCCGGACCCCACAGGAAGGGGTCCCGTAGGGTGCCAGCACGTGGGGCGCAGATGGGTTCCGGGGTGGGCTACGTGGGGCAGGAGAGGGGAGCGGCGTGCCGAGTCCGGACTTCCGCATCCGGGTCTCACAGACGCTGGGGCCGTGGCCGAAGGAGCGGGGCCTCCCTCCGTTGGGCAGAGGGCCGGGCTCAGGTTCTGCTGTGCTTCACGGTGAGGATGCAGACGGAGGAGGGAGGGACCCTGGACCCCAGCACAGCCTGGGTCCTGGAAGATCGTGACGGGGGGGGGCGTGGCGGCGTGGATGGGAGCACGTGGTGAGTCCGCACTTCCGCATCCGGGTCTCACAGACGCTGGGGCCGTGGCCGAAGGAGCAGGGCCTCCCTCCGTTGGGCAGAGGGAAGGCCGCAGGTCCTGCTGGGCTTTACGGTGAGGATGCCGAGGGAGGACTGAGGGACCCTGGACCCCAGCACAGCCTCGGTCCTGGAAGGTCCGTGACGGGGGGGGGGGGGGGGGGGGGCAGATGGGAGCACGTGGTGAGTCCGGATATTCGCATCCGGTCTCCCAGGCGGTGGGTCCTTGGAGGAAGGAGCGGGGCCTCCGTCGGGTGGGCAGAGGAGAGGGCCCAGCAGTAACCGGAGTCAAGGTATGAACTCTGGGGAAGGACAGAGGAGGTCTCCCAGACGGTGGGCCATAGTGTCTGTCCCGGAAGCTCTCTGGGGTCCATGGGGATACGTCGCGAGTGCCGACTTCAGGTGCTGGGTCTCAGAGAGTCCGGAGGTCTGGTGTAAGGAGCAGGGCCTCTAGTGGGCAGGCCGGGGGGGGGGGGTGCGGGGGGAGGAGGGCCCAGGTTCTGTCAGGAGTCAAGGTGAGGAGCAGAGGGAGGAATGAAGGACCCTGGACCCAGTAGGGAATCAGTCCTGGGAGGCCCCTGAGCGGGAGGAGGACGAGTGGCGTGTCCAGACTTCCACATCCGGGTCTCAGAGAGGCTGGGGGCTGGGGTAGGAGGCAGGTCTTCAGGTCAGCAGCAGGGAGGGCTCCGTTCCTGCTGGAATCCAGGTGAGAACACTGAGGGAGAACTGAGGGGGCCCTGGACCCCAGAACAGAGTCATAGACGGGAGGCTCTGGAGCAGCCGTCCGCCTGAGGCGCACCCCCGAATTTGGCCTTGGATCTCAGGGATGTGCGGGGCGGTCAGAGGGGAAAGGACTCGGGACAGCAGAGGGCAGGGCCCCACGTCTTGTTGGAGACCAGGAGGGAGGCCGGCTGAGAGCTGAAGACCATAGAGCCTGAAACAGACAATGATTTTGTTGCCCTTGGGCTCCTTCTTCCATGTGCCCCAAGGTGGGGGGGAGCAGCTGAGGTATTGACTGACGTCTGCAGCCCGGGTCTGAAGGAGGTGAGCCTTGGTCTGAGGAGTGGGGCCTCAGGTCAGCAGAGGGTGGAGTCCCAAGACCCTGAGGGAGGCCTGAGCAGACACCCACCCAGACACAGGGTTCCCAATGAAGTCCTGCCCCAGTGGTCAGTCCTGCGAGGCCAGGCCAGGTGTCAAGAAAAGTAAGGGCCCCACTTTCTCCTCTGGGTCTCAGCGGGTGGGTGGCCTTGGCCTGCAGGATGCATCCTGGGGTTAGAAGAAGGGATAGTTCCAGGTCCCGCCGAAAGTAAACAGGAGCACCTTGCGGACAAAGAGTGGACTCCCACCCCAGGACAGACGGGCCGACCCCGATCTCAGCTCTTTGTGAATTGGGTGGGGTGCAGGGGGAGGGCATGGAGTGCTGCCTCCTCACCCTCCTCTCGGAGGGTGAGGATCATGCTGGGAGAGGTTGCAGTCAGGTCATCTGGGGAAGCCCACCTGGGAGACACACAGGAGTCCCTGCTCCTGCCAAGAGTCAGTGTGGGGACCCCCTGAGGGAGGGGTAAGTGGCTCCCACCGCACCCCTCGGGACACGGAGGGGATGGCCCCGAAATCGGTGCAGCCCCTACCTGGCAGCCCTGGGAACCCTGGGTGGGGCGTGTCAGGCTGAACCCCTCCTCCTCTCCAGCTCCCTGGTCTAAGGGAGGGGAGGGCCTGGGCTGAGGACCTGGACTCAGGTAGCAGAGGAGTCAGGGGCCTTGGCTCTGGCTCTGGGCCTGGGGCCGGGGGGGGGGGGGGGGGGCGGCGGGGGGGGCGGGACAGGAGTCCTTGATGGGGACTTGAGAAATGAGGGGCTGCCTCCCACAGCAGGATCCTTAGGGCCCGGGCCTACCCTGCCGCTGCTGCCAGCCCTGGGGAGACAGGCGATCGGTGGGCCAAGTTGTTTCTCTTGACATTTCCTTCTGGCGTCTCCCAGGGAGGAGGCCTTGACACCAGGAGGGTGGCCTCGGGTCAACACAGGGAGTTTTCCCAGGCCTTCCGTGGGGTCAAGGACTAGACGGAGAGGTGCGCCCAACCCAGCACAGACCGGCACCCGAGCTTGGCCGTCCCTGGGATCCCGAGACGAGCCCTTAGACCTCTGGCAGGCGTGGGCAGAGGTGGGCCCCCTCGCTTACCTTCTGTGGGGTCCCAGGGCTGCGTGGCCTTGTTGTGACCCTGTGGCCTCAGGCTGCGGGGGTGGGGCCCAGGCCCTGCCAGGGGAAATAGCAGTCCCCTGAGGGGCCAAGGAGGGGACCGCCCAGCTTGGACGGATGGGGACCTCACAGAGTCCGCCCCAGCCCTCCTGCCCCACTGGGGCCCTTGTGCCGTGCTCTGTGTCTGCACCCCGAAGTGACACCTGCTTTTCTCCTCCAGGGGCTTCCAGAGCTCAGAGTGGAGGCCTAGGTCCGAGGCAGGAGCCTCTAAGGTCCCAGAGCAGGGGAGGTGCAGGTGAGTGCCAGTGGTCAAGGTGAGGTACTTGCTCTGAGCGTGGAGCCAGGGGCTCGCCCGTCCCACCGCAGACGGGGCCACTCAGCACCCAAGTCCGACGCAGCGCACTGTCAGCTCCGGGGCTTCAGGCCTCTGCTGCCTGGGCCGCACCCTGAGGAGCCGTCCCACACCTTTCCTCAGGTTCTGAGGGACGTGCTCTGCAGGACGCTGTGGGTCAGAAGGGAGAGTGGCAGGCCCTGATGGGAATCAGTATGCACCCCTGAAGGATGCTGAGGGCATTTCCCATCCAGGCAGAGTGGGCCCCACTCTCCCACGCTCGGCACCCTCCGAGGGCGGAGGCAGGGAAGGCTGCGGGTGGTGCACCCACTCCCTGCCGCTGTCAGGGAGGTGAGATTCTGTTCAGAGGGCTGATTTCAGCTCAACAGAGGGAGCCATACCTGGTCAGCAGAGAAAAGACTTCAAAGATCGGCCAGGACTCAAGAAAAGGACCCTTTGGGAGGATGGAGGGTATGAACGTTTCCCCCCACTTCGAAAGAGAAGGGACCTTAACGAGAGTCCAGGTTCCCCGTTCTCAGCCCAGGGAGGGCCTAGCAGGGATGGCTGGATGTGGCTCCTCTGCCGCATGGTTGGGCCTGGGGGTGCTCCGGAACGTGAGGCCCTTGGCCTGTGGGAAACATCAAGGCGGCAGAGGGAGGATCCCAGGATCCCCCAGGCAGCCGTACGAGGACCCTGAAGGAGGGCTGACCTTACCCCCGCCCCCATCTCAGAAAAGAAAGGACTGCACAGAGTCCACCTCTGCCCTGGTGTCAGCCCCGGAAGGAACAGTCAGCGGTGGCCCTAGGTGGCATGCTCACTTGTCCCATGGGCCGGAAGGTGGGGAGTCCTTGGGGAGTTGAGGTCTTGGTCTGAGGGGCACATGGCTTCTGTCTCAGGTCGGGGGCCGGGAGGAAGGGCAGGCCCTGGCAGGAAGAAAGAGGAACCTACTCGGAGATTGAGGGTCTCCCCAACCCAGGAGAGGGGGGCCGGGCCCCACAGCCAGCCTTTTGTGATCTTGCATATGGTGTAGATGTGGTGTAGATACCTTTTGGTACCAACCGCGTGTGGTGGAGATGCCTTTTGGTACCAACTGCAAGATGGAGGGGGCGTTGCCCACGACAGTGGGTCTCGCCCGCCCACAAAGAGTCTAGGAATTCAAGGCAGCTCTGAGGCTCTATCCAGAGATAGCAGCAGCTTCCCCACAGAGTAGGTGCTCGGGCCTACAAGAACGTCCCACCATTGGGTGGTCACTTGGCCAGCCCTGGGTTGTTCTGGGTGCTTGTGACAAAAGGCCCTAAAGCAGAGGTTCCCAGGACCCCGTCCGCCGCTGCCCCGAACGGGCTGGAGCAGCTCACGGAACTCAGGCACACAACTCACTCAGTAGACCCCCGGGTGCTTGCCAACGGATGTAGCTCGGGAACAGCCAGACGCGAGAGCTGCGTGGGCCACGGGAGGGCACGGGTGTGGAGAAGCTTCCATGCCCTCTGAGTGCGCCCCTCCCCCACACCTCCATGTCACCCACCTGAAAGCTCTCTGAGCCTGTCCCTTTGGGGATTGATGGAGGCTCCCTCACTCAATGGCTACCCCCCTCTGCGCTCTCCTGTGCTCAGGGGGTGGGGGGACTGAAAGTTCCCACCCTCTAGCCCCCTGGCTGGTTCTCCTGGCACCCAGCCCCCATCCAAAGGTGCTGCCCAAAGTCACCTCCTGGACATTAACAAACGACACATTTATCATTCCCCACACTTTGGAAATTGCAAGAGTTTGAGAGCAGAGAGCCAGCGCCTGTGGACAAAGAGCAAAACCTACATTTACTTATAAATCACAGTATCCAAGGTGCCTTTTCAGGCTCTTGGGAGCTCTCAGGGAGGCGAGGACCATGCTCTGAGAGGACAGCATCAGGTCATCTGAGGAAGCCCACCTGGGTAACAGGAGTCCCAGGTGAGGACCCCGAGGGAAGGGAGTGGACCCCAATTGCCAGAACGAGGAGGGGACCCGCCCCAGAAGCCTGGCCTGCCCCCACTGTCAGCCCTGGGAACTCTGTGCGGGGCCAGTCTGGGGCTGAGCCCCTTCTTCCTTCCAGATCCCTGCTCTCAGGGAGGCAAAGGCCTTGGTCTGAGGGTCTGAACTCAGGTCAGCGGAGGCAGGATCCTGGGCCCTGGCAGGAGTCAAGGACGCGGCAGCCTCCCCTTCCCCGGGAACCTGGGAGGCCCCGGGCAGTGCGGTCAGATGGGGCCGCCCTCCCGTCCTTCTGTTCAGGCTCAGGGCTGTGTGGTCTTGTGCTGAGGCTTTTGCTTCAGGCGAGCAGAGGGATGGGGCCCGGGCCCTGCCAGGGCAGAGGTGAGTCCCCCGAGTGCGCCGAGTGGGGACCACCCCCCCACTCACCCCCCGACCCCCCCCCCCCCCGGTATCCCGCAGTGGGGACCTCCTGGAGTCAGACCCAGCCCTCCTGCCTGCCCCCGGGGACCCTGGGCTGCACTCCCAGTCTGCGCCCTGAGGTGCCCCCTCCTTCCCTCCTGCAGGGGACTCAGGACCTGGGAGGCGAAGGCCTTGGTGTCAGGCAGGACTCCTAAGGTCAGAGGGCAGAGGGAGGAGGCCTTGGCTTCCCCCTTGGGTCTCTCAGAGGACAGGCGGCCCATGGGGAGAGACCCCTGTGAGGCCAGGGAGTGCCCGCACGGAGACCCGGAGTCGCCGTTGTCACAGCTGCCACGGGGCCCTTCCTCAGCCGAGGCTCCTCCCGCCCCGTCTCTCTCCCAGGCCTTTGGGTCGCCTGCGCCCACCGGGCCGCACCGGGTGCCTGCCGCCAGACGGAAGTCATCATGCCTCTGGGTGAGAGCAAGGAGCTCCAGAAGTTGGAGGCAGAGCTTCAGGACCCGAGAGAGGCCGAGCACCTGCCTCCCGCACCGCTGTCCTGGGCTGCGGAGGCCGAGGAGTTCCTCTCCCCCTCCTCCCCCTCTCCCTCCCCCTCCTCAAGGTCCTCCTCCTCCTCCTCCTTTGCCCTGTTCCTTGACACCCCAGAGGACCGGTCTGCCGCTGGGTCTCCAAGCCCTCCCCAGAGCCCTCTGAGTGCCTGCCCGCCGCCCAGTGCCGGGGCAGCCGCTCCCTGGAGCCTGTCTGAAGATCTCTCAGGCTCAGCCCCGGAGGAGGAGGGCTCTGGCCCTGGGCTGGAGCCTGGAGCGGCCCCGCCCCCGCTGCAAACCACACTCCACCTGAAGGCGGCCCACCTGGTGGCCTTCCTGCTCCTCAAGTATCGCACCCAGCAGCCCACCAGCCAGGCGGAGATGCTGGAGGTCATCGGCAACGACGCCCAGGATGCCTTCCCTGTGATCTTGGGCCGGGCCTCCCACTGCATGCAGCTGGTCTTTGGCGTGCATGTGAAGGAAGTGGACCCCAGCGACCACTCCTACATCCTGGTCCCGGTCCTGGGCCTCACCTGTGACGGGATGCTGAGCGGTGAGCAGGGCATGCCCAAGAACGGCCTCCTGGTTTACGTCCTGGGGGTGATCCTCGTGGAGGATGACCGTGCCCCCGAGGAGGAGGTGTGGGAAGCGCTGGCGTTCGTGGGGGTGTATGCCGGCCAGGAGCACATCATCTACGGGGAGCCCAGGGAGCTCCTCACCAAGGTCTGGGTGCAGGAAGGGTACGTGGAGTACCGGCAGGTGCCCGGCAGCGACCCTGCCCGCTACGAGTTCCTGTGGGGTCCCAGGGCCCACGCGGAAACCAGCCAGTTGCAAATGGAGGAGTATTTGCTCCGGGTCAATCCTGGGCAGTTGGCTTCCGCGCTGGCCCTGTGTGAAGAGGCTGTGAGAGATGAGGGAGAGGGGGCCTGAGCCCTGGGGGCTGCTTCGCTGGGGTCGGCAGCTTCTCCTCCATGGTGCTGGGCGTGAAGGGAGGCCGCTTGTTGGTTCTTCCCTGGGGCGTGTGTGCGTGTGTGTGTGCGCGCGTGTGCGTGAAGACAGAGCCCTGGGCGTCGTAAAGAGTGCAGGGCCGGGGAGGGTGGGAGCAGAAAGCAGGGCCAGGAGCCTCCTGGGGTTGGCGGGGGGGGGGGGCAGTTCCCTGGGATGACTCCCACATCCAGAGCTGGTGTCCTGGAGAAAGCTCCCCTGTGGGGTTCCTTGCCATAGAAGGTCTCATCCGTTTCAGCGGCTGAATGTGTGAGTGACATCCACCCCGCAGCGTTTGTCCGTACCCAGTTCAAGAGTTAAGAGTTTTGTCATGTCCCGGAAACCATTTGGGACCCCTTGCCTCCTCGTTTCTGCTCCGGACCAAAATCACAGGGCACCGGTCTAGCGATGGGTTGAAAAGGCGAAAGAAAGGAGGAGGGAAGGGATGGGGGTCAGGAAATAGAGAAATAAAAGGAAAAGTTTGTTGGTTCTTGCTTCTGATGCCTTCCTGTCCATCATTCCGCGAATACCAAAGGCACGCACCGGTGTGCTCCTGCGTTGGCCTGGTTCTTCCAGAGTGGAGGGGAGACGTCCTCCCAGCAGAGAGGGAGCCCTGCTCACTGGCTCCTTGATTCCCACACGTGGGCTGAGCTCTGCTCTCTGGAAGGCCCTGGGCGTGAGCAGTGAGGACACCAGCAGAAGCAGGACACGTCCCAGCCACAGGGGACTGAGTCTAGGGGCCGCAGTCCTGGCAGGAAGGTGGGGAGGGGAGCCCTGAGTTCTGCAGAAGAAACGGAGGCAGGGTGAGCGGGGGCGGCTCCCGGGGCGAGCACTGCGTTGGAGGTGCCCTGAGTCCTGGCGGCTGGGCGTGCCTGGTCCCCGTGATGGCTTCTGTGCGGCTGGTCCCCGGCACGCTGGGGTATGACAGCGGTCCTCCTTGGAGAAGGGGTGCCTCGGGTGTGGGAGCAGAGTCTGAAATGGATTAATTGCTCTGAGAATACCCATTGGTCCTGGAGAAGACAGAGCACTCCCTGTGACAGGAAGGAAGGGTGTTTGCTGCCTTTCAACTGCCTCAGAAATGGTGAGCACAAGAAAGAGAGTTCTGTTGCCTTTCCAACATAGGGTCTGTGGAGAGATCGGAACCCTTGTACACCCTTGTGGGAACGTAACCCGATAACAGCTGCTCTGGAAAAGTGTGTGACGGGGCCTCAAAAAATTAGAAATGGAAATGACTGTATGAGCCAGCAATCCCAATTCTGGGCGTACAGTTAAGATCTTTTTTTTTTTTTTAAGATTTTATTTATTTATTTGACACACACAGAGGGGGGGGGGAGAGAGCACAAGCAGGGGGAGCGGCAGGCAGAGGGAGAAGCAGACTTCCCGCATGAGCAGGGAGCCCGATGCGGGACTCGATCCCAGGACCCCGGGACCATGGCCTGAGCCGAAGGCAGCGGTCTAACCAACTGAGCCACCCAGGCGCCCCTACAGTTAAGGTCTTGAAGGCTGGGTCTCAAAACTCCTCTGTGTACCCATGTTCACGGCAACAGGATTCCTGATAGTTGAAATGTAGGTACGTTCATGTGATTCATAACGCAGATATATGGTTGGGCATTCAATGACCAAAATGCATTTCTCCTATATATTTGGTCTTGGTCCAGAGTCCTGGCTCTGAGCTCCCCAAACCCTCTTGCAATTCCAAACCCTGGAGAGTGATGAAGGTGTCTTTTGTTACGTGCCTGAGGTGACTTTGAGAAGCACCTAGGGAGGGGGCCTGATTGCCAAGTGCACCAGCTAGGGGGTTAGCGGGTGGGACCTTTCAGTCCCCCCACCCCCTGACCACGGGGGGAGGGCAGAAGGGCTGCCGATTGAGTGGGGGAGCCTCCATAAAACCCCAAAGGGACAGGCTCAGAGAGCTTTCAGGTGGGTGACATGGAGATGCGGGCGGAGGGGCGCACTCAGAGGGCATGCAAGCTTCTCCGCACCCCTGCCCGCCTCCCGTGGCCCACGCAGCTCTCGCGTCTGGCTATTCCCAAGCTACATCCGTTGGCAAGCAGCCGGGGGTCTCGTCAGTGAGTTGTGTGCCTGAGTTCCGTGAGCTGCTCCAGCCCGCTCAGGGCACCGGCGGACGGGGTCCTGGGAACCTCTGCTTTAGGGCCTTTTGGTCACGAGCACCCAGAAGAGCCTAGGGCTTGCGACGGGCAGGAGTGGGGTGGGCCGCCTGGTAGGACTGGGCCCTTAGCCTGTGGAACGCGCTGCTGTCTCCGGGTGGAGAATGGCAGAAGGGAGGTGACCGGTGGCCGCGCTGCCGGAGCCACCCCCGCTGTGTCACACTGCTGTCCGGCTGCTCGCAGGCTCGGCCGTCGGCTGTCCGTTTCGATTGCCCGCCTTGTGGCCGCTCCAGGGGCAGCACGGGAGCGTTCCTCAGGAGGGGGCAAGCTTCTAGGCGCGCTTCTGGGAAACCGGGATCACGGAGCCCTCCCCCTGCCCCGCACGTCCCGGGTGTAGGGCTGGTCTTTCCTCCATGGTTCCAAAGTCAGCGTGTCCGTTCAGTAATCAAACTGCATTGTTTCGTCCCCCCCCCTTCTCCCCCAGGCCCTCTTGTCTACAGGGCTCCTGTGCAAGAGGGTCTAAAGCATTTTCACAGACCAGCGTTGTCCTAGAAGGGAACCGAAAAGACTCGTCATTGTCAAGAGGTGGGCAGGATGACGACATCTTGAATTTCCAGCATTTTTTTTTTTTAAAGATTTATTTATTTGAGAGAGTGAGAGAGAGCAGGAGAGGGAAGAGGGTCAGAGGGTCAGAGGGAGAAGCAGTCCCCCCCCGCTGAGCAGGGAGCCCGATGTGGGACTCGATCCTGGGACTCCAAGATCATGACCTGAGCCGAAGGCAGTCGCTTAACCAACTGAGCCGCCCCGGCGCCCCTTTCCAGCAGGTTTTGAAACGGGTGTCCATAACCCTTTGCATCCCGATCGTTTATCGCGTGAGGGGGAGAGGAAAGAGCAAGGCCTTCCCGGGAAGGCTGGGTGAACACCCTCACCGCCTGGTGGGTGCAGCAGGAGCAGGCCGAGGGGCCCAGGCAGGCAGTCCTTGTTGCAGACTACAGCTAGCCAGGCTAGGCCCGCACGGTGAGTCCAAGGCACAGGGGTCTGCGTTGGATCTGTCCAGAGCGCATGGAGGCCTCCCGGTCCCGGGGATGGGCCCCCCGGGGACGTGCGGCTTCCGTGGGCATCCCGAGTCAGGAGTGCACTCACTGGTCTGTGTCGGAAATGCCACGCCCCCGGGCAGCTCTGTCTCCCTTGGTCGCAGGAGAGAACAGGCCCTCTATCGTGCACGTCTGCAAGGGACCGCGACGGTCCAGGACGGCCCCCAAGATGTGCGGACAGATTTGGGACCCCCCCCCCACCCCCCACCCCAGAGGGAGGGTCCCAAATCTGCAAGGATCCCAGAGCTCAAGATCTGTTCGTGGAGCTTTGCCTGACTTCCTTTCAGCACAGCTGGTGCTGAGGCTGAACAGGCCCACCCACAGTGTACGCTTGCAGCTTTGGGCTCAGCGTGCAAGGCAGCCAACTAGGCTTTGGGAGCTCGGGGGCTAACAAAGTCAGTGGCTTTCGGGCAGCAAGTCGAGACACTGCCAGGCCAGACAGCGGCTGCCCAAGTCCCCGTGACGAGCAGACGCTTTCCCGAGCCTTTCTGGCCTTGCCCTCCTTCGCGTCTCCCCCGGAGCTGGGCTGAAAACCCTGCACCTCGCCTTGGATCAACATCAGCCTCTAAGGATCAGACCTGTGATGTCCCAAGAGCTCATGAGCAAACTGCAGGGGGCTCCAGGGATTGGGGGCTGGTCCAGGAAGAGGACAAGACCAGGACAGGCAGCAACACACAAGCGGCTCTCCTGGGTGGCGCCTGAACGGAGTCCCATTACAGGGGAGCCCCCTCACAGCGTGAGACTGCCCAGGGCCTTACGGTCGGGGGGCGGGGGGGGGCACGATGCAGGATGGCAGTGCTACGGTCTCAGTGAGTTCCGCCCCCCTCCCCCAGATACATCTGTTGAAATCCTAGGCACCAAACATGATGGTCTTTGGAGGTGGGGCCTTTGGGAGGTGTTTAGGTCAAGAAGGTGGAAGCCTCGTGGATGGGAGGGAGCGCCTTGTACGAGAGGCTCCAGAGAGTTCCCCGGCCCCTTCCACCAGGAGGGGACACAGTGAGAAGGTGGCAGCTGTGAACCAGGAGGGGGGCTCTCACTCCACCTTGCTGGCACCGTGTTGGCACCTTGCACCTCCAGCACCAGGAGAGAGAGCGATGTCCCGTATGCCTGAGCCGCTCAGGCTGTGGCGTTTTGCTACAGCGGCCCCGTGGGCTAATGGACAAAGGGCAGGGAAGGATCTGCTCGGGGAGGGGGCTCAGCTCAGCAGCTCGGGGGACCGGCTGGGGCTCTGAGAACCACAAAGCTCTCTCTTCTGTATTCTTAGCCGACGTGGCGTGAGGCCTGGTGGGGTATGGCAAGCAGGCAGGCTCCGAATGGCCTGAAGTCTGCCGCTTTGAGCTACATTTGGGGCAATCGTCAACATGAAAGAAAATTTGAGCTGGGCGCCGGGGGCCGTTGGAGCCGACGGGAGGCAGTCGGCTGTGATGAAATCCAGCACCTAGGGGCCCGCGCACACAGGACCCGTTTGGCTCATTTTGGGAACACGGCCTGAACCCTGCTTCTCCAGTCTCTCAAAGTCTCTGTCTCTCGGCAGGCTGCCTCTCCCTCCCACGTGGCCCTCCTTTTCCAGGGGCTCCAGCAGGCAGGACGCGCCAGGAGACGGGTTCTGTTTCCGAATTTCAGAGTTCACAGCAGAGAGAGACCGTGGTGGAGTGACTGTGACGCCACGGCTCCCGGTGGGAGAAGGTCCGTGAAGGAGACGCGTCTGGCCGACTGCCGCAGGGCCAGCCAGCGGGAACCGGGAGAATCCGGGCCCCCCTGTGTACAGCCAGGGACGGAAGCTGGCTGGGAACCAAGCTCGCACGTGGCTCCTCTAGAAAGGCACGTTTTACCCGACGGCCCCGTGCCATGCTTAGCCTCTAAGGACATGCTTCCCCTTGTCCCCTGAGACTCGGACGCTACAGAAACGTGACACCACCAGACCAGGAAGCGTCCTTTGCTGCTTGCCCCCCCAGCGTACCGGAGGGGGGGGAGGGGGAAGGCTTCATGGCTTCAAGGCAGACAGAAGGGCCTGGCTCCACTTGCTCAGGTGGAACCTGGGCCCCTGACCCCACCTGCCACGGCCTCGGCTGGGCCTTTCCTGATACCTGCCCGAGGGACCGTGGTCCCGAGTGAATGGCCCAGACCCCAGGAGTGCTCAGCACGGCCACGGTGAGGCGGGTGTCCTCGCCGACGGCTCCTCCTGCCCCGTTACAACACAGAGCTGTTTTCCAGGACGCGAAAGCCCGCCCAGCTGCTGCTGGGGGGCACAGAACTTTCGGGGACCAGGTTCACATGGTGGTCTCTGCTGTCCTCAAGGACCGCCTTCCTAGTCTGGAGCGGGAGACAGGTGCATCTCGCCTGGGATTGCATGTGGGAGCTGGGGGCCGGGTATGGGTGCGCCAGGAGGGGAGACTTGAAGGGGCCCGGGCCCCAGAGGGGGGCCTCACGGAGGCAGCACCACAGGAGGGGGCAGCTCGGGGTCCGCCCCTGACAGGAGCTCCAGGTGTATGAGAGAGCAGTGCTGACAGGCACCGCGGCGGGGGCCGGGGGCTGGTGCCCCACACACCATGAGTGAAAGCCGCCGGAGGGCCTCTGGGCTGGCGGCTGCGGGCCCGGGGGGGGGGGGGGGGGGGGCGGGAGAGGGCGGGCCTGCGACGTATGCCTCACGGCTTGTGTCCAGCCACGGATGCGTTCCTTCTGAGCCGTGGCTGAGAAAGTCCCCTCGGCTGGGACCTGAGCCAACCGCAGGGGAAGGGCGGTGCCTGCCGGGCATGGAGACCAGGAAGGGGGCAGCTCCCGGGACCCAGGGAGCAACGGACGGCTTGAAGGACGGAGGCCCGAAGGCAGGGGCGGCAGGCAAGGCCACAGAGCCAGGCTCGCTTGGCGGAGGCGCCGGGCCTTGGGCCCCATAGCCCAGCGCTCGGCCCCTTTCTCGATGGCCACAGGGCTGCGCAGAAGCTGTGGCGAGCCCCTTCGGGGTGGCTGTCCTCGCAGCCCCCTCAGCTGTGCTCTGCCGAGTCGCCTGACTGGGGCTTTGGCCCCGCGTAAGGCGGCCACCCGCCCCGGTCATCTCTGGGGCCTTTGGAGCACCGACGAGCAGTCATTTCTCTCCAAGGGTCTTGAGCATGGAAGCTGTCTAAGAAAGACTGTCTGCAGTGGCAGCCACAGGTCCTAGGGTTGGAAATGCCGGGATTGAGAAGGCTTAGCTGAGGGAGGCTGAAATGTCCATCCTGCCCTCCAACTAGACTGAAGACGGCACTGTGGCTATTTCCTCTTCAGGGGACAAGATGAGCCTGCTGTCCTAGATGCTGAGCCCCAGAGGAGATTTGGGGACTTGAGAGCAAGAACGTTAGGCAACGGTCCTACACCAGACGTAGGACCTGAGAGTGCCTAAAACAAGTCAAATCAAATCACTGCCCGATCGGTGTGGAGCGCCAGACTGTGGGTTCCCGGCTGGTCATCGCTCCCACGTCCCCCCCCCCCCACCACGGTCCGGTCCCTCTAAGTAAACAGCAGAGCGCAGGGGCTCGCAAAGGCCACGGCAAAATATCATTTTCGTTCTTTAAAGAGCTCATTGAGGAGAAAATTCTTAGGTACGCAACTGAAGGAAGCTGGGCTGTTTAACCAGAGACTCTAGGAGCCCCCTTCTGAGAAGCCGCCAATGGCTTTTAAATGGTGGCCCTTTTCTAAGCTCCTGTGTAAATCCTTAGCCTCTCGTGGCAGGCCCCCACAGCACGCACTGACTTCTGGAATGAACACTTGGTAAACTGTCAAGAAGCCCGGAGACCACGAAGCCAGCCCGATTCTAGACCTGGGGGCTCCATCGAGGGTCCCAGCCCTTGGACGGAAAGTCCCCCCGGGAGACCCTCTCCCGAACCCTCTTGGCGCTCCCCATTTAGACACAAAGCATTGACCCTCAGAGAGGGCGAATGACCCTCCTCGGTGGCAGAGCTGGCTCAAGGAGCTAGGATCCTCGCAGGCGGGGGCCTTTCCATGGCACCAGAGCGGAGATTGAGAACAAAGCTGTCCAGGTGGCTAGGGAGCATGTATCCCTCCAACCACCGTCCCATCCTCTCATCTATGGTGAAGATGACTTTCATTTAGGTTTGTGTCCCATCCCACACCCAGACTCTCCTCTATTTCCAGATACTGCATATTGGCTTCCTCTGGTCACGGCGAGCTAAACAAGGAGGAGTTTTCCTGGGGAGTGAGTCTGTATACAACAGGCCCTTGGAAAAGTAACCGCAGAGCAAACGACACTACTCACTGTATCTACCATCAAGGTCATGGCAGGAGAGGGACCACAGGAGTCAGGGGTGGGGGTGGGCTCGGGGCAAGGGGAGCAGGGCTGGCATGGCCGTGGGTCCGTGAAATGCTTTGTTTCCACAGAACAGACTATATGCTGAACCCCAAAATCAAGTAATTAAAAGGGGAAGTGCCAAGGGAGATCCAATTTGGAAGCGGGTGGCCAGAAATCTGGGAGAGCTGAAGCCAAACCACTCCACTGAAGAAAGGAGAGAGGGCTTTCGAGGCAGCCTCAAGGGAGGCTGAATCGGCCTGTCCGCGGGAGGACATGTGCAAAGGGCGAGCACAAGTGTCCCCAAAGTGAGCACATCTTGGGCCACGAGGACAGTTCCTATAGGGAACAAACGGAGACTAAAGACAATCCCATCGTGATCTGGCGAGGGATGAGATCTGGGGACAAGCAGAGCTCAACAGGAGACCCTCAAGCTCGGCAGAGGCGGCGGCCAGTCACCGACAAAGCCGGAGCTCTGGGTTAGCAGTGTGTCTGAGGTGCTGTGGGTAACACTGAGGTTGAGGAACGAGAGCAACGCTCTCACCGTTGCTCTCGCACAGCCCTACTCCGGGGACAATTTGACCCAGGGGCAAGGAAACAGGGTTCTTGGTTCAGGCCCATCTGAGCAGGACCAACTAACCAGCAGGAGCAGGTGGAAGAGACCAAAGCAGGAAGTGCGGGGGGGGGGCAGGAAGAAGGGGGAGGGCTACCAACTGAGACTAGGCCAACCAGACCGCTAGGGGCTGCCATCTTCTGAGAGAGACAGTCTCCCAAGGGCCCATCTGACCCAGGCCGACGTGGTGGTAGCCAAGCCAGGGCTAACCAGGGCCTGGCCCTTGAGCTAATCAGAGAGGCCACCAACAGGTCCCCCCCCGCCCCCCGCCGCCGGTCCTCAGGGAGTGGGAGTGCACCTAGGATTGTGGTTTCTCTACCCATCCAGGGCCTGGGCCCGGGAGGCATTGTGCCTGGTTGTAGACAGGAGCCTTCCTGGGGAACTCAAACCATACTTTTGTGTACTTGTAGAAAAGAGAGAAGCTAGGGGCCTGTACCCCTCCCCTGCCCCACACTTGGCCAGGGCTCCCTCTCCAGACCAGCTCAGAGCCGCCTTTGTGACATCACATGACAAATAAAGGGGGCGATGACTCAGGCACCCGGTTGCCCGACTACGAGACTCCAGAATTTGGGGGACAGTGTATATGGGGCACCCCTGTACCGGCCGAAGGCATTTCTGACTCGAGAGTCAAGTGAGACGGTCTCGGGGTGAAAATGCTCCTGATCTAGACTTAGCGCCATGGCTAGTCAGAGTACCGACGAGATACGCCCGGTCAAGCTGGCTCCGCCTGGTGACGGAGAGTCACCCACAGCGGTCCCATCGACTTCCTCCCTGGGTCCAAATTTGGATTCCAGGGAGGTTTTAGAGAAGCACGAGGACCCGGCTGTGAGCCGAGATCCAGATCCCCAAGACAACCCACAGCCAGAGGCCCCAAACCTGGGTGCCGCCAATGTGGGACAAAACATTCTCGGGCTTTCCTTCCCGAGAAAGCTCTGGAGCATCGTGGAGGACGACGCCTTCACGTCCGTGCGCTGGAATGACGACGGCGACACCGTGATCATCGATGAAGAGCTTTTCCAGAGGGAGATTCTTCCCCGGAGGGGCCCAGAGAGAATCTTTGACACTGACAGCTTGAAGGGGTTCATCTGCCTAATGAACCTGTACGGGTTCAGCAAAATACGCCCAGACAGCCCTTCGGTTCGCGCCCCGGGGAACGGGAGGATGACGGTAAAGTAGAAAGTCCTCGCGTCTCCCCCGCCCCCGTCTTCTGTCCTTCCAACAGCTTCCTAGTAGACCCAGATGAAGGATCTCCCGAAAGGGTTTAATTTCTTAGTAATCTTTTAGTAACGTATTTCTCTATGCCTAGACAGAAGCCAGGGAACGTCAGATAGGTGCGTGAACACCTTAACCTATGCACGCCGTGTCGTTGGTGAGCTCAGGCTCTAGGGCGTAAGGAACCTCGCAGGCAGCCTCAGAGGACCTCTCCTCCATAGTAGAGCTAGGCCATTATCTAGGCCATTATGTCCTCGGGGGCGGGAGGGGCAGGGAGTAGTGGTGGCCCTGGTGGTGGCCGCGGTGGCCGTGGCAGCGGCGGCGGCAGCAGAGGACACGATTCTTTCCTTCCAGAATGACTAAAAGGACGAATCTCGTTTCAGATGTACCGCAACTCCAACTTCCAGCGAGACAGGCCCGTGCTGCTCGAGAATATTCAGAGGAAAGGTGATCCGAGAACCAGGTGGCTAGGAAGCGGTGCAACACCTCTAAAGAGAAAGAAGCAGGTGGCGGCGGCGACAAGACGTTCCCCACGATTCCATCACAGCGAATCCAGCAACGAGGACAAGGCGGGCCCCAGAGAAGCCCCAAACGTTCAGGGACCCAGCGGCACCCAGTCCTTTGGCTTCTCCAGTATCTGGTCCCTGAGCAGCGTAGCCAGAAGTGCCATGGAAAATCATGGCCCAAGTGAGCAGGGTGGCCCAAGTGGGGAGGGCACCTCCAGGAATGTGATGTTTGTGCCCCTGGCTACTGCCAGAAGGGACGGCGCGGGGGAGCTGCCCACCGCCCTCCCGGCTTACCCAGATGACGGGTTGCTGATGTCGCTGTACAACACCTGCTATTCCATCCTGCTGGCTGGCCTTTCTGTCATGTCCCCAAACGAGGCCCCCAGTGAGAATGAGGAGGAGGAGGGTTCCTCAGATTACAAGTGTGCACTCTGTGAACACTTCAAGGACGACCCGGTTCCCTAAGCTCACAGGCCACGGGCGACAGATAAAAATCACCATTGTGGAACCCTGACTCTATTCCTGGCCTTAATAAAGAAAAGCAAAACTCCGCAGGAGTAAATAAACAATGACAACGGCGAGTCTGTGTTCTTTCTAACTTGCGACACCACGCACACCTCATCGGAGAAACCCGAGGAGGCTGGGAATCCTGGCCCAGGACCGGGTCTGGCCCCCGTGGGTCCTCTTTGCTTTGAAGCGGCAGCATTTTCACCCACTCGGCCAAGGAGCTGGCTGGGGAGTGTTGAGGCAGGCCCAGGAAGATCTGGTCGCCTGAGCCTCGCCTGCCGGTCAGGAGAGACAACAGCCTCGCTCCTGACCTTGGCGCCGCCCCCCTCTCCGGCGCTCGCGCAGCTTGAGCCAGGAGGGGCCTTCCTCGTGGGTCCCCTTGGGATGCCAGGGCGAGTTTCTGATCAGCAGCTGAGCGCTTCTAGCGCGGGGGCCAGGGGCCTTCCAAGGAGGCCCACCGAAAAGCAGGGACGTAGGACCCCTTTAGTCGAGCTCAGAAGACACAGGCCATTCCAGTCGATGGCGGGGTGGGGGTGGCGGGGTGGGGGGGCGGGGGTGGCCCATCATCCTCATAGGTAACAACCACTAGAACCTTCGCTATGGAACACACAAAAGCCAACAACAAGAGATTTCCCACAAAACAAACAGCACAACTTGTCACTTTTCCATCAGGGCTGTATTTAGGATCCTTCCCTTGCACACGAAGCAGCCGTGCCACGTGTGTAACACGCACCCTTCATGGGCCAAGGGACGCTTTCACAACAGAGCAAGAGTCATCTGCGAGGACGGATGGGCGCTCTGTTTCTCAGGCTGAGGTCCTCGTCGCCGTGAGCGGGGCCGTCCGTGGCTGGCCACTCCCTCCCGGGCCTTCCTTCGGTGCCCACTCCCAGCCTTCCCACAACATCCCCTGGACGCTGTTCAAACGCTCTCTGACTTTTGACCAGAACAAAGAGCGGGGGAGACACTAACCAGTTCTCTCAAAACGCGTTTTTTTTTTTTTTAAGATTTATTTATTTCACAGAGAGAGACACAGAGGGAACACAAGCAGGGGCAGAGGGAGAAGCAGGCTCCCCGTGGAGCATGGAGCCCGACAGGGGGCTCGATCCCAGGACCCCGGGATCATGACCCGAGCCAAAGGCAGACGCATAACGACTGAGCCACCCAGGCGCCCCAAAACGTATTTCTTTATGCAACCCAAATTAGTCGCGGTGCAAAGGCCTTTACGGCAGCTTTCCCTGTCTCCTGAAGCTCCGAGTCCTCGAGCCCGTCGAGGAGCCCAGACGGGCAGCTCACAGGGAAAGTCCCGCCGGCCCGTCCCCCGCACGGGAGCGGAGAAATCCGTGCCCACGAACAGCACGCAGCGGCAGCGCTCTCCGCGGCAGGGCCAAGCCAGACCAGAGCTGCGGTCCCCGCCTGCGGCACGATGGTCACCTCACGGGTCATGACTTAGCTGGGGTTCTCCGTAACCCTGCACGCCCCTCAGGCCTCCTGCCCCGAGGGGAGCAGGTGCTCTGGGATGTCTACCTGGAAGAGATCCTTTCCGCCTTTCCTGGGGATGGGCTCCAGCAACCACCTGGGGTTCGAAAGCGCCGTGAGGTACTTCTGCTTCAGGCCGGTCAGCACAGCTCGATTTTCCAGTTCCACGACCTCATCGGGAGCTAAGTCCTCTGGGCACGGCAACGTTTCCCCAACGTCAACAAGCCCTGTGCACAAGGAGAAGCGCGCACTGGTTTTTCCTTCCAGAAACCGAGGCCCGCCTGACGGAGAACACGGTTATTGAAAGCTACAACCACCAGGGACCACGAGGGTCTCCCCAAGGGGCCACGCAGTACACTGGGCCGCTCTGGCCGAGCATCTGCGACGTGCCAAACTCTGTTCAGGGAATTCCGGGTGAGGCCGAGGGACGGAGACAAAGAAGTGGAGGGCCTTGTCCTCAACGACCACACCCAAGCAATGGGCTGGTCCCAGCCAGACTGCTCAGGGCAGCAGGCGGAGGTCAGAAGGGCTCCAGACGCCAGGGGGAACAGGCCATCAGGTCCCCGAGCACTTTGGCAGGTGGCAGGTGCGGCGGTGGGACCTGACCCACCCAGGGCGCAGGGAACTTAGCTGGGATGCGGGGACGGTGGGGGTGGGGCATCCGCCCACGAAGCCAGGCAACAGCCTGAATCTGGAGGCTACCCCAACCCACGCCGGGTACCGCGGTCTCCGCCTCCCATGGTCTCTGCCGCATGTACGCGCACGCACACACGGACGCACACACACTCGCGCGCAAACACACGGCTCTACACATACACACGCACAGGCCAGTGCCACGTGGAGACTCGGAAGCTGTCCCTGCCTCTCAGATCGAAAATGGGAACCGAGGCCCAGAGCAGACGCAGGGTCCCCCTGAGGTCGTGGGACCTCGGCAACTCCCCCACCCCCAGCCCACGGCCCCCTGCTGCCCCTCTGAACGGTGTGTCGCTCGGCTCACACACCAAGCAGTTCGAAAGAAAACAAGCCACAAAACTCCCGAGCTAGATCCCGCGGCGTTAGCCCCTGGAGGTTGTCTGAGCAGCATCTGGCCTATCATCACTTGCCAGCTATCACGCCACGGCCATACTTCTCCCCTTCCCGAAGCAAGGCCTGAATCTGAGCGGGGGCCATCCCCAGCCTCTCCACCAGCAGCCTCCTCCACGCGGCGTCTTCCCAGTCCCTCTGGGCGATGTGGACGGCGATGGTACAGTTCCGGTGGCCGCTCAGCAGAGGACGTCAACGCGTCTCCACGGTCTTGACCCCGTTTAAGACGAAACCTGCGTAAGGCTGCCGGAAGGAGAGGCAGCCGAACTGCATCTCCCTACAGCTCCTGGGGACTCCCCTGGCCTGCGGGGACACGGAACCACGAACGTCAATGAGCATCATGCCCAGCGCTCCAAGCTCATGACCCGCGGGCAAGGCCTCGCCCCAGTGTCCCCGGGGTTGCCTACTGACCTGGGCGGTGGGGGAGCCGAGAACCCTGGCTCCTTCTTCCTATCACGACACAGTCAACCGACAGGCCCAAAGGAAGGGGCCGGGGATCAGGACGACGTGTCCATCAGACGGAGTCTTGGGCGAGCTCTCGGACGATGGCGCAGACGGCTAGAGAAAGGCACGGCCGGGACAGCACGTGGTCAGTGCTACAACAGAGGCCACGGAGCCCCAGGAGACGACAGAGGGGGACGGGCCCCTGGGTTTCACGACTCGGCAAGCTGGCTCTAGCCCCCTCCCAGCACAGACAGGGCCAGTCCCGGGCCTCGCTTCTTCTCCTGCCAACCCACTCGGGTCCCTGGCCCTGCCACCGCCGAGACACTGCAGATCCCCGGGCTCCTGTCCCGGGGCGGCGGAGCACAAATCCTTGGTATCTAACCTCGGCTCAGCGCTGGGGGCGCCCCGCGATCTCAGATGGCCCCGGCCCCTTTGGGTGCCACCCTCCTCGGACCCCTTCCTGCCCCACTGCTCTCCACTATCAACAGACACCCCCAACCCCGACCCGAGCCTAGAGAAAGGAAATACAAGAGCAGGAACAACTGGTCCCGGGGCGCACACACTGCCTCTATGCCAGGCACACAGGAGGGGCACGAACCACACACCAGAGGACTCAATCCTCAAATCACCCGCTACAGCAGCGCTACCATCACCTCACTCCGTACCTGAGAAGGAGGTGCCGAGGAAGAGACAGATGGCCCATGACTGCAAGGGGATCTGAGTGCATGTACCCCCTGCCCTTGCACCTGGATTGGGGGGGGTCCGCCCTCCTCACGGGAGGAGAGAGCTGTGCAGTGGGAAGAGCGGGGCCCCGGGCCTGAACCTCAGCTGGGTCCCGGTACCTCACGGAGCCTCCGTCTCCAGCGTGGCTGCGAGGATCGGGGACAAGGTGCCAAGGGCGCCTAGCCCAGTACATGACACCTAACAGGACAGTTACAAACAGTGGCTGCCCATCATCATCATCATCGGGCCTGGGGCTCTACCCTGAGCCCCTGAGTACCACCTTCTCCGGTTCATCTCTGCTCCCAGTTCCTGAAGTACATAAACCTGGCCTCAACGGCATTCTCCTGTTGAAGAAACCACATCCACTCTCAAAGACAAGGCCCCGTGACCAGCAAGGCTGCCTCACGTTCACCCCCTTCCCAATGCACCGTCCTGCCTGTCCCCACGTCCAGACCCGCTGCCTTCCCTCTGTCTCTCCGGCCGAGCCGCCCTCAGCTGTGCTCTGGGGCCTAGCCCTCTGGCTCACTCCGGCGCCTGGCTCTGTCCTGCTCCTGCTCAGGCAGCCTCCCTCCCGTCCCCCAGGAGTAGGTGGTCCCCTCTGCCGAGAGCCACACCTGTGTCTCCCTCAGGGCAGGGACAAGGACCGCTCCCCCCGCCCCTCCCCCGGGGTGAGGGGGGAGCCCCCACACAGGCCTCCAGCTCCTGCGGCGGCCTTCTCCAAACCTGTGCATAGCAGAAGTCCCCCCAGAACGGCCGTCTATACTCGCAGCCTCTACTTCCTCGCCATGCACCGCACCCCACCTTCCACGAACACACCCTCGACCCGCCACGTGCCTGTCCTGTCCTCATCTGACTCGTGGCCGGACAGCCCAGACGCGGCTGACCGCCTCTCGTTCCCTTCTGCTCAGGCTTGCACATCGCACGCTCGCCTGCTCTGCCCCTGTTCACACAGGCCATGCCCGCTTCGTCTCAACCTTCCACAGCCAGCAGCCCCAGGTTCCCAACCACCGCCACCCCAAATCCGCTTCCGTTCCACCTCGGCGAGTGGTTTACCACCAATCTGTTGTTGTTCCAGTCCCCCTGACCTAGCAGCCGCCTGCGCTCCCTTTCCCGCACCCGGCACTCACATCACGTGGGCGCCGGTCCCCAAACCCACTCAGAGCCCGACCCGACTCCATCGTCTGCACGGCCACAATCACAGCCTCAGTCTCCCAAGGGCCCGCCGCCCTCTCGAGCACCCTCCCGGTCACCCTCTGCCTCGCCGCTGGAGCGCAGCACTCCAGGGTCCGCACCGAGGACAGAGTGGTTCTGGTACAGGAGTGATCCATCGTGTCACTCCCCTGCCACAACCTTCTAGGGGCCTCCTGTCCCGTCTAGAACAGATCCACACTTCTCGCCAGGGCCCAAAGGCCCCACGTGATCTGCCCCCCAACCGCCCCCCCCACCCCCCGCTGTCTGCTCCCTTCACCCCTCTACTCACCACCCTGCAGCCACAAAGGCCTTCCTTCCATCCCCGGAACACTCCAAGTTCATCCCTCCCTCAGGGCTTTCACAGGTTGTCACGGGTGGCATTATGTCCCCACCAAATTCGTGTGTTGGAAGTCTCAATCCCCAGCACTTCAGAACATGACCTCATACGTAAAGGAATTTCGGTCTTTACAGACCTTGTGAATGCAAATGAGCTCAGCTGGGCAGACCCTCACCCAGTAGGACTGGTGTCCCTTTAAAAGGGTGAAGTTTAGAGACAGGCATGTGAAGATGCAGGCAGAGATCTACAAGCTATGGGATGCCAAAGACGGCCAGGAAACCACCAGAAGGTGGGGGGCGGGGGGGGAGGGACGGAACATATTCTCTCCCAGCTCTCAGAAGAGGCAAAATCAGCCGAGGCCTTGCGCTCGGACTTCCAGCCCCCAGAAACGGGCGACGATGCATTCCCGTTGTTGAAGCCACCCAGTCTGTGGTAGTCTGATACAACCACCCTGGCAAGCTAATTCCGAGGTAGGTGTAAGCTCTGTCCTGGACGTCTCCACAGGGTGCACACTGATTTCTCCATCAAGGGCACACCCGGCACATTCCTTCATGTCTGTACATCTCCATCTATCATCTCTTTCACTGTCTGTGTGGCATCCCGTGGTTGGCCGTCCCACAGTTTGCTGAGTAGTCCCTTACTGACGGAGACTCACAGACTGCTTTGCACTTCCTGCCACCACAGAGGACACCACCACAGACGCTCGTTGGCAGAGGACACGTTTAGAAGGCGGCGAGGGTCACAGCATGCACATCTGAGATGCTGATACAGGCCAGCACATCGCCTTCCACAAAGGCTCCCCTGTGCACGCTCCACCGACCACGGACAAGGGCTCCACTTCCTCACTCCTTTGTCGGCCCTGAGCATCCTTACTCTGCTTAAGCTCTGCCAGCCCGATGGGGGACAAAGGGTCGCCCTGTTCGCTGGGTCCGGATTATTCACGAGGGAGGCTGGATATCCCCCTGCGGCCTGGCCCTTTCTCTTTCTTCTCGAGGGTATATAACTGGACTGCAGGTTTGCCTCATGTCTGCCATTCAGTTTCTTGGCCAAACTTTTTCTCATCAGGGCCACAAAGACACAAGGAGAACTGAACTGTGTGGGCGGAACCCCTAGAGGGATGGAACTGTAAAGCTGCCCTCCTGTCTCACCACGCAGAGTACCTGCTTTGTGGTCTGAGGAGGAAACGCTATTCCACTTGTCTGGGCCTCTTCACCCGCACAAGGACCGGGGCGGGTGGGGGGGGGGGGGAGAAGAAAAAGTCATCCGGTACAAGAGGCCAATGTTGGCTCATGTGCCAGAACAGGTCTTCTACTCGGCAGGGGTGGGGGACCACTGGGACTCAGGAGGGCCCATGGGATGGGAAACACCTCACTCAGGGTGTGGTTCTGCTAATCACATGACGCCCCAGCCAGCAGCTGAGAAAATTCTCACCTTAAGGGACTGTGTTCTCACAGCCTAGCAGCCCCCTTATTCAACAGGAGAAAGGTGACACCACTCCCTCACATTGTCACAGGGGAAGGATTTGGGGGCCCCACGATCCCGTTCCCCTCAATAAAATCCTGAGTAGGCCCCACTGGGAGGAGTGCCACGGGTAACCAGTGCAACACCGCACAGCCTGGGACCTCAGGTAGGCCACAGCCTGGGGGCCAAGGGGAGGCGGGGAGGGACGCAGTGAGGGAGGGCTGGGGCTCCTGGACCAGCATGCTCCTGTTTCTCTGGGCACAGGTCCATTGCCTGCACATGCACTTAGAAGGATGGCGGGCGTGTGACTGTGGCGGGAGGAGGGGACAGGGAAGGGTGGCCTGCGCAGCTCTGCGCCTGCTTCCAGATCCGCCCCCCCAAGGCCCGGAAAACCCCAGCCCACAGGTCCCAGCCCGCGGAGGGCCCAGCAGGCCTCAGCAGCAGGGGCTTCCTGGCTCCCTCTGTGGCGGGCGGGTCTCCTGGCACCGAGTCGCGGGCGCCCCTGGCTGACCGGGCTGCGGCCACCAGGCGGGACCGTCCGCTTCCGCGTGACCCGGCGAGGCGGCCAGCGCCTGCACGACCGCCTCCCACGCCCAGGCCGGGAGACGACGCGGGCCGCGGAGAGCGGACAGAGCGCTCGGCCCGCCTCGTGGCTCTCCCGCCATCGCCGCGGCCCGGCACCGGGGACCGCTGACCGGTGACAGGCGTCGGCGGTCCCTCAGCTCACAGGCTGGCGCAGACGCCGGCGCCCCTTCTTTGCGGGGCCTACGCCGGCTCGAACCCACGTAACGCACACGGAGGTACGAAAACACGCCCGTTCGCAAGCGCGTAGGCACGCAGCCAAGCAGTTACGTACACACGCACTCACGTACACACGCACATAGGCGCGGAAGCCCCGGCCGCGGGGAGACGTGTGTGGACTCACCCGGCCCGGACTCGCGGGGAAGGATCCCGGTGGATCGGGCGGTAGACGCGGGCGGCTGGGGCGGAACCGGAAATTAGAAGAGAAATGGGGTGGGGGAGAAGGGGCGGGGCTAGGCGAGCGGGGGGCGGATCCATGGGCGGGGCTACGGGAGGCGGGGCGGGGGGAGGAGTATGGGGGGGCCGACCTGTGGGAACGAGCGAGGGGAGGAGCTGTGAGACAGGGTTGCGGGGAGTAGCTGGGGCGCACCTGCAAGAGGGGTGAGCGCGGCGAGTGAGAAAGAGTTGGGTAGTACGAGCTCGGGCAATGAGCGGGAAGGAGCAGGGAAGGAGCAGGGTAGGAGCAGGACCGAGCTAGGGGGAATGTTGCGGAGAAGGAGCTGTGCGAAGAGCACGGTGGGCCTGAGGAGGTGTCCCGGGGGGGGAGGTGCAGGGGGGATCTGGGGAGCGCTGGGGTAACGGAGCTTGGGGCGGAGCCACAGGAGAAGCCGGGGGACCACTGGGGATGAGGACCTGGGGAGTAGCAGGGCGGAGCTGAGAGGAGGAGGCTGGGTGGGGTGGAGCTGAGGAAGTTGGGCAGGCAGTGTTGGGGAGGAGCGGGATTAAGTTGGGGAGGTGGCGATGGACGTGGAGCCTTGGGAAGAGCTGGGAGGTCACTGCAGAGGAGGACCTGGGCAGTTGTAGGGCAGGGTGGGGGACTCTGGCAAGGCGAAACCGGGGGAGGAGTAGGGGGCGTGGCTGGTGGAAAGCTAGGAGAGCTGGGGCTGAGCGCGTCGGAGCTGGGAAGGGGCAGGGAGGGAGTGGCGGAAAGGTTGGCGAAGCAGCTGCCACCGGGGGGTGGGGCTGGGGGAAAGCTGGGAGGAGGAGCTGTGGAGGTGCCAAGCGGCGTTGGGCAGAGCAGAGCGATGTCCGGGAAAGCTGGGATCAGAAGCTGGGGACGAGCGGGGCAGGGTTGGTGGGTAGCAGCTGCGGGGAGCAGGACGGGGCTGGGGAGGGGTAGGGCCAGTTGGGGGAAAGCTGGGAGGAGTCGCTGGGGCAGGGCTAGGGCGGAGCAAGGCGGGCCTGGGGATGCTGACAGGAGGTGCTGTGGAGGAGCGGGGCGAGCTGGAGGAAAGCCTGGGGCAGGAGCGAGGGCGGGCAAGGGAGGAGCTGGGTGGGACCGGTGGTATAGCTGGGAGGAGGAGCTGCAGGGCCGCGGGGCGCGGTTGGGGTGTTGCAGGGTGGGACCCGGAAGATAGCAGGGAGGCGGAGCCGGGGAGGAGCAGGGCGGGACTGGTGGGGTGGTTGGGAGGCGGAGCTGGGCGCAGTGGGGAGGGACGGTCGGTGGGCTGGGAGGAGGAGTTGCGGTGGCGGAGCCCGGGCGGAGAACCCTGGGACCAGCGCGGGGCTTGGGGAAGGGGCGGAGCCAGGGCGGAACCTGGGCGGAGCCCGGGCGGAGAACCCTGGGACCAGCGCGGGGCTTGGGCAAGGGGCGGAGCCGGGCGGAGCCTAGGCGGAGATCCCTGGGGACAGCGCGGGGCTTGGGCAAGGGCGGCTCCGGGGCCGAGGCCAGGCAGTGCCCTTCTGCCTCCCGTGACATAGGCGTCCGGTCGGCGCCGCACCGGTAGGCAACAGAGTGGCATCCTCAGCGACCTCCGGGCACCCTCAGAATGGACCCCGGAGAGCGCGGAGGCGGGGAGAGGGCGGGACCTGTAGCTTGAGTCCTGCACCTGGGCGCTGAAGGCCGGGCGGGCTCTCCTTCCAAGCCACCCTGGGACGGCCAGCGGGGGTCCTGAGGGAGGGGCTTTATATGAACCTTTTTTGCAGGTGAGAAGAGAAATTCCTCCTCTGTTTCCTGCTGCCCCTCAGACCTGACCTGAGCCAGACAAAGCCAGCTTCCCTGTCAGAGCTGTTTCCTGTCCTCTGCCTCTGAGTCTGTGGCTCAACACACTCAGTGTCCCCGTGCTTTGCTCCTGGGGTCCCCTTCCTCTCACCCTCCTTCCGCATTTGCTTGGTGACCAAGTCCTGTGTCCCTGCCTCCCACATGCCTGATCAGAATAAATTCTCCTCTTCCTGCCCCCACTGCTATCTCCTGAGTTCAGGCTTGTGGTCTGGGGCTGGTGGCTTTTTTATTATTTTTTTATTTTATTTTATTCTGTTAATCACCATATAGTACCTCGTTAGTTTTTGACATAGCGTCTATAATTCATTGTTTGCATATAACACCCAGTGCTCCACGCAGTATGTGCCCTCTTTTTTTTTCCTTATTTTTTTTTAAGATTTTATTTATTTGACAGAGAGAGAGAGACAGCGAGAGAGGGAACACAAGCAGGGGCAGTGGGAGAGGGAGAAGCAGGCTCCCCGCGGAGCAGGGAGCCCGATTCAGGACTCGATCCCAGGACCCCGGGATCATGACCTGAGCCGAAGGCAGACGCCCAACGACTGAGCCACCCAGACGCCCAGGACGTGCCCTCTTTAATACCTCTTTAATACCCATCACCGGGCTAACCAATTCCCCCCCCCCAGTACCCTCAGTTTGTTTCCTGAGATTAAGAATTCCTCCTATCTGTGAGATCACGGGATACTGGTCTTTCTCTGATTGACTTATTTCGCTTAGCGTAATACCCTCTGGTTCCATCCACGTCGTTGCAAGTGGCAAGATTTCTTTTTTTTTTTTTTTTTGGATGGCTTCATAATATTCCATCATCCGTATATACCACGCCTTCTTTGGCTTTTACCTGAGCCTCCACATCGGCCTGGATGCCTCCTGTCTTTCCTCTGCCAGTGGATCCTCCACATGCCATCAGTTCAGTTTGCTTTCTTAGCTGCACATCTGTCCTCATCAACCCGGTGCTGAAAACACTGGTGAGCGCTCTCCTATTTACACCCCATTACCTCGGGGCCCCGGGAGGGCCTTCCAGTGGCACCAGCCCTCTCTGTTCTCATAGGCCGACACTCTGGGTCACTGTGCTGCGGAGTCCCTGTGCCCTGAGCGCACATACTCTACCAAGACTCCCTGCCCTCTGGAGCGCTCACCTCTTCTTCCCCTGACCGAGCTCCTATCCTCCTTCCAGCCATAACTTTAGCATCCCCTGTCCTGCCCCACAACCAAGCATCAGGCACTCTTCTCTGCCAGTTCTAGGAGCACTGCACTTTCCTTCCTACCTCCCTTCCCTGGGCTCTCACCTCCCAGTGCTCTAACTGCTCTCCAAGGGTCAGTGGCCCCCTCAGGGGCACCGGGTTCCTCGCAGGCAAGGACTGTGTCTTCCTCACTTCTGGAACCCAGGTGCCCAGGACGCAGTAGTCACACAGAGAGGACTGCTTCGTCTTCCAGTGAGCCGCACCTTCTCTTTGCAGAATCTGGAAGAAACGGAGGAGTGCTGGCCGTGCGGGGAGGGCCAGGCGGTAGCTTCATGGAGCTTAGGCCTCAGGGCTGCAGAGACGGTTTTCTCCACGCCACGATTCTGTCCCCATAATACACTACATGTTCCTTTTAGAAAGTCCCTGCCAGTTTTCACCCTGGCTCTTTGCCGAGCCCATATCCCCAGGACATCGCCTCTCCTGAGCCCATGGCCACCCGCTCAGTGCAGAGCTCCCCGTCCCCGATGGCCAGTCTGAGCACTTGCGTTTGCAGTTTCTCATGTTTGTGTCCAGTGACCTCTGTCCACCAGGCCCCTGGCTGCAGCAGCCCCTTAGGAACTGGCCACCACTGTTTCTCTTGGTGCTCATCCTGCTGGCTCTGCCACCCTCTTTGGTCCTGATGTTCTCCTGCCTAGCTGACCCTCTCTGCTCAGTGCGATCCCTATGCACCGCCTCCCCTTCTCTCCTTCCCTGAGCCTATCACGCATTCTTTCACTTGACAGGAGGTGCCGACTGCGTGGTGGAGCACGCCACTGCCTCCCCCACCCACGTGCTTCTCTGACTTTGAGGCCCAGAGAGGCTTCTAGTTTGTTCCTGCCACGTGTTTTGCGGCACTGCTGGTCTGGGACCAGCTTGACCCAACGCCTGGTTTCCCTCACTTCGTGGCAGGTCTGGTTCCTCCTCTCTGAAGTACCCTTTGCCCATCTTTCTATTGGGTTGCTTGTCGCTTTTGTACCGAGTTGTGGGAGCCCCGTTTTTTTTTTTTTTTCCTGTTCCTTTTTTTCTTAATTTTTTTTTCCTGTTCTTTTTTTTCTTAATTTTTTTTTTTTTTTAAGCAGGCTCCACACCCAACGTGGGGCTCGAACTCGTGACTAAGAATGGCCGTGGGAGCTTTTTTTGAAGTGTGGATCCTAACTCCCCCTTGGTTGTTTGTGTCTCACATTCCTCCTCCTACCCCTGGGACTGGTTTCCTCCTCTCTTTGCAGGCCTGCTTTCAACTCAGTATTTGCACACACTAGGAATTGTAAGTGACCCGAAAGGTCAGGGAGTGCCCCAGGGCCCCTCCCACCAGAGGCTGCCATCCACCCCCCAGCCCTGCCACCTGAGACAGGCAGTCCTAAGAGGAGGTGCCCCAGCATCCAGAACTCTGCCCCTGAGAAAGGGCTTCTTCTCGTCTCTGTAATGGACTTGGTTACTGCTTAGCTTTAGTTCTGCACCCTGGATTCACACGGGAGAGGTCCTGGGGCAGTCGTGTGCCTGTGGAAAGACAGCGAACCTTGTTTCTTCTGCTCCAGCGCTCCCATTTTACCTCCAGATCCTCACCTGGCCCGTTTCCAAGATGCATACTCCCCTAGCCCTGCCTTCCTCTCTCTGCCCCCTGGGCAGCTCTGGTCAGCTCTGTCCCTCTCAACGTGGCCCAGATCCAGTGGTCCATCCAGCCTAAGAACCATACTCATTTCTGGTTTTATTTAAATGGCATTCCGAGTGCATGGGGAGACGCTGTACCATGGGGAACCTGCAGACACAGGTGGGCTACTTGGATGCCACTGGTCAGGTCTGGCGCCTAACAGAATGTGGCACAACAGAGTTGGGACCTTGGGAGTTCTGTAGGCTTCTGGCACCCCCACCCTAGCATTTCTATTACAACTCACTGTATCAACTTTAATTGGAGGAGGGAGATGCTCCCTTCCATGTTTCCATCGCTCCTGAGCTCTTCAGCATTATCCAAAGGCAAGAAGGTTTACCATTTGGGCATGTTTCCCTAGTTCTTCCTCTGTGAATTCGTGCTGTATTACCGTTTTGTCCGGTACTTTTTCATTTAACACGAAGTATTCTTCCATGTTCTGAAAGATTCCTCAGAAGACCTCTCACTAAGCTCTGCACGTCCTCCTGGAGTATATTGGATTCCAGACTCTCCCTGCTCAAGACCAACTGACAGAGGCTCAGGGATAGCCCCGCATACCTTGGACCCAATGACATCCTCTGCTCAGAAGCTCCGGCACCACAGGGGGTCCCCCTGAAGCTGTCTGATTTGGAGGCAGAGTGCATTGGGTCTCATATCAATGTCAACTTGGACACTGTGCCCAACCGCCTTGAACTGCGGTTGTCCTGTTTCCCTGCAGGCATTCACCCGGTGCAGAGCCAGAGGTCCCTTTGGGAAGGGCTAGGGGATCATCCTAGTGTCTGTCTGCCATGGTGCTGTGGTGTCCTTCTGCCTGGGGACCTGGCCACTTCCCTAGTCCATGGTTCTGAGGCCACCAGGCCAGGTCTGAAGGACCCAGAGGGTTCCCGCAGGACCAGCCAGGGAGGGTCTCTGGCTGTACGCAGGATAGAAATCAAACGTGAGCCAGCAGGAGGTGAAAGCAGAGTTTATCGAAGATCTAGAGAAAGTGCAGGGACAGAGCGTCCGGGAGACTCTGAAAGGAAAGGAGAGAGCCTTGTCTTTGTTTGGGGTCTGGGGTTTCTACTGAGGATGGTGGTCTGGTGTGCCTGTCCCCTCAGGCATCCAGGAATGGTTCGAACAAAGGCGAGGGCCCCGGTGTTATTCCTTAGAGCCAGGGGCCTTGGCGTCAAGATATCTAGCACCGGTGGTCCGGAATCAGCCTCTGATGGCTTTGTCTGGTCGTTCTCACCTGGCCTTTCCTTAGATGCTACCGATTCTGGAGAGATCATTAATTCCTTGTCCTTTACAAGGAGGACACACACGATTTGCCTTCTGACACGTGTCAAGTGGGGGTGCAGGTCCTAGCGGGAAGAGAGGCAGGGAAAGGAGCAAAGAGCCGAGTTTTGCGGAGTCCTTCAGTTTCCCTGTTTCAGTTCCACATCTCCAAACTGGCTCAGGGGCAGCAGCTGGCCTAAGGGGTCATGACCTGTTTATTGGGCTGGCTGCATTCAGCTCCTTGCTGTCTGTTCTTGATCTTGCGGATCTCCGTTTGGGGCTGTGTCTTGGTCGGTTGCCTATCCATTATGGCCCCAGGAAGGCCTCCACCTCCATCACTTTCTGGATCATGAGCCCCTAGCTTCCGGCCATTCAGTGCCATCCCAGCGCCTCTACTGCAGTTCTGGTGGTGGGGCGGGGGGGGTGGGGGGGCAAGTAGGGTTCGTCCCTTTCCTCCCTGACCAGGCTCCGTATGCCCTGCCTCTGTTCCACGGCGACTTCACTCTGGTTGGGGGCCTGGCAGTAGGCTGCCCGTCTCTTCCTGGTTTTCCTGGGACTCTTCTGGCTGGAGCACTGCAAGTTCTATAGCAAATCAGGATGGTTGGTCACCCTGCCTCCTGGGACGGAGGGCACCTGTGGGGAAAGACCTGTGTAGTTTTTTTGCTCCCTTGGGGGTGTGGTCCATGTACTAGCTCTTCAGCGGAAGGCGTGGGCCACTGCCACAGACTCAGAAGTTTGAGACATCGATGGAGTCTGGCTCTTCTGGGGCCTTCCCCGAGATGTCCCTGTTCCTTGTGTCAGGGATACAAGTTTTCCCAAGTGGGCTTCTGAGGTTGACATGACAGACCTGTCTTAGTTGAAGGTTTAACCATCTCTGAAGTTCAGCCATTCCTATCAAATCCTGAGTGTAACCTTTGCCTCCTGCCTGTGGTAGGGGCTACTTTGCAAGCTGCCAAGGAAACTCTGGGGCTCTCCCTTCATTTTCAGCTTAATAACCACCCTAAGCCTCTCATCTCCTCGTGAGCCATCCATGCAGAGAAGTCACCTCCATCCATTCCCATCGTCCTCAGCTGCCATCTGAATACATTCCACATACCTGGGTCTTCTCACCTGCCAGGAAATTACTCTCCACCTGCCAGCCCAGTGTGAAGGTTCTAGCAGCTGGACTCTATCCTTGTGCCTGGCGCTATCCGCACACCGCCTGTCCTCCGGGATGGGTCCTCATTACCAGTGGGGCAGGTGAAGAGTCATCCCATATCTAGACATCCCCTCCCCCATCTCGCCACCTGCTCTTTGGACCACTCTGGAACCAATAGTCTCAGGTTACGTCCTTCAGGAAGCTGACCCTAAGAGAGAGCTAGGAATGCCCAAGACCAATAGGTGTCTAAAACCCGCTAGAGGAGCCGGGAGGAAGCAGGGTTGGGCAGGGTGTTCCTGCCAACCAGACGCCGACCCCCAGTCTCTACCAGCCCATCAGGGAGCTGCAGAGCAAGGATCCTCATTCCTGGGTCCACATCCGGCCTGGCCCGCGTGGTCAGGCTCTCGCAGTGCCTGAGGCCATGCAATCCATAGTGACCGAATGGATGACTCAACACCCAGGGCCTGTGCCTGAGGAATGGGTTCCGGGCTAAGCGGCCACGTAGGGCAGCGGCTGCCTTTGCTCGGGGCAGAGCTGCACTCTACCCTGTGGCTGGCATGGTGGGAGGTGCTTTGGCCTCTTGTACATCACATAACTGCTGGGTCAGGAAGGGCATTTGCTAACCAGGTTATCTGTTAGCATTGGTGTAAACATTGCCTGATGAGCAAGGGCAGGTCTGGGTACGCAACATCGTAAGGCAAAGCATCCTGAAGTCTGTGGCCACCCATCCGTGCTGAGCCAAAGAGGCTCTTTGACGGGGTGCACTCACGTCTGTGTGATTCCGGGTTGATCAGAGGCAACTCTGAGGCAGACCCATCAGCTGTGGACCCTGAGATGACGCAGAATGAGGTTAGGGAAACGTGAGTAAGAAGGAACTACTAACGTAGGGAAAGGGGCTGCAGAAAGCTTCACGGAGGAAGAGCTGGGCCTTGAAGGTAAATAGGGGCTCCTTGGGTGGGAAGTGGGGGAAGGGCCGCCAGAAAGGACCGGATACATGCAGGGAACTGAAGGAAGGTTCCTGGCTGGAGCGGACACATCTGTGGAGCGCCCCCAACCTGGCACCATCAATTCAGGTCCAATGTACAAGTTTTGGCATAGGAGTTTGGGAGATTTTGGTGCGCTGTGAAGTTGCATTCATCGCCCACAGAGGGAAGTGTGTGCGCGCATGCATAAAGCTACCTAGATGAGGCTGCTCGGGCTCCTGTCCTCCACAGGGGGAGCATGGCAGGAAGTACAATGTTGGTTCTATGGTTAAAAACCAGGGATTGATCTGCGGCACCCCCTCTACTACAGTGTGAGTCCAAGCAAATCACTTTACCTCTCTGAGCCTCAATTTCCTTCATCTGAAGGATGGGCATAATATAAAAATCTTACCCTAAGGAGTAATAGCATTTTCCAGTTTACCTCATGGGGGTGAGCATGACACGAGGTAGTTCCTGTGAGAGCAATCTGTAAACCATGAAGCATTCTACCACTGATAGTGGTTGAAGAGGCATCTCTTCCCAAGAAGGCTTTGCTAAGTAAGGAAGAGTATGGGGGTGCTGGCCTGTGCCTTGAAGCCTGCTGATGGGAGATGGGCAGATGCTGAAAACTCTTTAGCTGGTAAGAGAGAAGGAATAGCAGGGACACCATTGGCCCCCAGTCCCAAAGCTGCAGGTTGGGGGCTCAGGTGCTATGCATGGATTTTAACCAAAGATGTATAGTGGCCCCTGGGGCCAACTGGGAGGCGCTGTGAACCTACTCGAACGGACAGGGTTTGAGAATTGGGGGCTATATCAGTGCTGGGAATGCATGAAGCTTGGAGCCTCTTCCCAGAGCTGTGTGGGAGTCGGTGTCAGCCCGTTGCCTCAGGTAACACAGGTCCAGGCTCTGCTACCCACAATGCCGTCATCCATAAAGTTTTGGTAACCAAAAGTGTTTTCATGAGCTTGACCTAAACTGTTTTGGTGGTGAAACCAAAAATGGATGACATGAAGCTATTTAGAGAATCCTGGATTTTCTTTATTTCTGTACTTGTCTTATTATGAACACTCAGTGTTAATGGTCCCATGTTTCCCTGAAGTGCTGTCCATGGGTTTGCTAGACCCTACAAGGGTGTCACTGACCTACGGACCGTCCCCGCCACCTTCCGGAATTCTGAAATTCATCTGGCCCCGAGGTTCTGGATGAGAGGGTGTGCACACGTGATGCTAACACCAGTGAGAGCCAACATTTGGTGAGGATTTATGGAGGGCCAGGGTTCCTGGATGTATGTCCTTCCTCCAGCCTTCGGCCAGCAGGGGTGCCCTCCCTGGGCCAGGCAGGTCTGAGGCCCTTCCCTGGGTCAGCCTGGACGGCTGGATGCCTCACCTGCCGCCGACCCGCGCCCCGGTGGGAAATCTCGTTTGGTACCCACCACAGTTCTCCATGGCGGATGGACACGGAGTTCAAAATAGGAAAGGCCCCTTGGCAAGTATGTCATTTGGATTAGCGACGGTCTGCCCTCAGCCTCGCTTCAGGCGGTCCTGAGCCCCATGCCGTCTCCCAGTGCGGTCACACCGAGCCTGGGCCCACTCCCACGACTTTGGGGTACTGTAGGATTCGGAGTCGGATTTTGAGATAAAGGTGACGATGCAGGCAGCTGGGTGGCCCCAGACGCCTGGGTGGCCCCAGATGCCTGGCTGCTGCTTTCCCAGTGCGCACTGGGCATGGCTGGAGGAGGGGGGCAGAGAGGGCACCGCTCAGCCCGCGCTGGTGACTCTTGCGTGGACCTCAGCCTGAGGAGCCTGGTGGTCCTCTCTGGACAGGACAGTAAGACACCAGAAAGCAGCTTGCCCGGGCCGGGCTTCGGGGATCTCGTTTTCGTTCGTTGTGTCCGTTTGTTTCTTTCAGGGATTTTTTTTTTTCCCCTTCGCCTCGAGGCGTCTTGACTGGAGAGCTCATGTCTTGCAGCCAACACGGGTGAACATTAAGGAGGCGGGGTGGCGAGGCGAGGCGAGGCGAGGCCAATGCGGGCGGCACGGGGCCTGGCACGTGGCGAGTGCCCACCGCGGGGTAGCGCGTCGCGGTCCCACGTGGCTTTGTTCGTTGTCTCTCTCTTCAGCAAAGCAGCGCTGAGCACGGAGGCTAAGTGACGGAGCGGGGCTGGAGTCCTAGCTCGGTCAGTCTTGGTCACGGACGAGCTGCGAGACCTTAGCTTGCCTCCCTTTTCTCCTCATGGGAAAAGAGGACGGTGGCCCTGTTGGGACATAAACTTCAGGCAGCGGCATCCGGGTCTCACTCACCGCATCCTTGGGGGCCAATAATATTCTCCTTAGAATTAATGTGGACCCTGAACTGCCAAGCGCACGTTTTCCCTGAGCAAAACTAGGGTTTTGTGCCAGCCCAAGATCTGGAAGCCCTCTCTTGCCTGCCCTACCCTGCCTCCGTGACCCTCCATGTTACCCTGGTTGCCTGTGAAGATACTCAGTGATCACCCTCACGGCACAAGGCCGAGCCCCCCAGACCAGGGCCCCGGCCCGGGTCTGCCTGTGGCAGCATGAGGGACATCGTGGCTAGGGGGTCAGGCTTTAGGTTCCAGCCCTATTGGCTGTGCGGCCTTGAGCCGGGGATGCCCCTTCTCCAAGCCTCAGTCCGAACATCTTGTGTGCTGGGGCCCATAGCAGTGCCCAGTCCCTGGGGCCGCTGTGAGGACTCGATGAGCTGAAAAGGCTGGAATTGGACTTGGTGCACAAAGATGTTATGGGAAAGAGAAGTGAGACCATGGTGTTGGGGTCTTTTGTCTCACTTGCGCCCCCCCCCCCCCGCCGCCCCGCACCCGCTGACGATGGCACAGGAGTGCTGATACCACCCCACCGCCAGCCTGTGTCTCTGGGGACTTGGTCCTCAAACAGCTTGTTGTTGATGGAGAAGACAAGTGACACGGGAAACGGACAACCAGAATTCCGCCCCCCCTCCCAATCTTAGTACCACGAAAGGGGCGCCGAGAACACGCCACCTGTGCCCCCCGGAGCCTGCCTGGCATCTGGGCCAGCAGCCACTTGAGGGATGGCTGAGCCCCCCGTGCCACAGACTGTGGCTTTATAACTGGCCACGTGTTGCTGGCCCAGCCGGCATCTCTCTGAGATTCACAAGCCACGGTGTGGGGCTCAAGTGAGCCAGCGATCACTGCAGCTGTGCCCCTGTGGGGCTGGAGCTGGGGTAGGCTGGGTAGGCTGGGATCTGGGTCTCCATGGGCCACCAGAGTCCAGCCAGGCAAGGATAGCCTGCGATGCATGGCTCCTGTTTATTAAGTGCCTGGTGGAGCCCGGGAAGGGGCACCTAGGTGGTCTCTTTGTGGCATTCACCTTTGCAGGTGAGGCCCAGAGAAGTTTAGCAGTGGGCGGAGTCCGCTGTGCCGCTAGGGTTGAAATCAGCTCTGTCTGATGGCCGAGCCCATGCTCTTTCAGCTGCGCCATCATCATGCGGCCTCTCAGGGCCTTGCCACTCAAAGCTAGGACCAGGAGTTACAAGGCTTTGCTCCTGCCCAGGATTCAAGGACAGCACTTGGGTCCCAAGATTCGGTGGAGAGAAATCCCCACTTTGAGGACTTTTGAAAGCTTTACATGTGAACAACGAATGCCCGTTAGCAAGAACCCCCTTTGGTATGCCTGCCACCGCTGAGTGTTTTCATTGGTCCCTTAGAGACCCTTGGAGAAGTCTCCCATATTGACAGACGTTTTAACAATGTCACAGAAAAATCACGTCCCGCCAGTTCCACGAAGAGCAATGCCCACTGCTTCCCAAATGCCACACTTCTTCAAGTAAAAAGCAGATGACTGCATTTGGGTGTATACAGAGACGTCATGTCTTGGTAAAGACAGAATTGAAATTCTTGGCAAAACATGTCCTCCCTGTCAGTGATTAACCTCATGGCATAGCAAATGAGGGCTGATTTTCCTCACCCAGCTGGCGAGGTTGCTCTCCCACCACCTTTTTGGTGTCAACTATGAGCTTCGTGAAGGCATCTGTCGCACAAGGCCCACGGTATTTTGATGCACCTGCGAAGATTTTTTCTGTGCTCCTGGTTTTTATCCCTTGGTGGTGTCAGAGTTCAGGCTGTCTTTAGCAGTCCCTTCTATCAAACGCACGGATTCATGCCTGAGGCGTGTTTCGTGGGACACCAGGAGAAGGGTCCCCGGAGGAACATCACCAGAGCCTTGCAGTGTTTCCCCGTCTGACTTGTCCTCTGGCTTCTACTTCAGAAGTGCAGGAGGCAGTGGGGGTCACTTTGGCCATCCAGCTGTGGGCTCCCCTTGGCAAGAAGCATCTGTTTGTCAAAGGCTGAGCGTGCAGGCTGGCAATGCCTGGTGACCTCCCTGCACACCCAGGGACTAGAAGCCTCTCCCCGCGCACAGGAGGCCTTCCATGACGAGAGTCCTTTTTTTATTCCCAAAGGGCTGTCATTGTTTCCCTTCCCTGAGGTCTTTGTAAAGCTGGACCTGGGGGACTATGCAGAAATTCTCCCTGAATCCAAGAGGAACGGGAAGCCAGGAAGGGAGGGAGTGAACAAATGTAAACTCCTCATCCAAATGAATGCAACGCAAATGGGAAAAGAACCAGTCATACCTCGCTGAGTGACAGAGCGATGCCTACCAATATCTGATTAGGCATCTCCGTTGTACTCATTTTGGTTTCAGCTTGTGCTTTACACAAAATGCGTATTTTTGAGCCAATGAATCGCCTAGGAAGCCGTGCTAGCAAACCCCGGCTTGGGCAACCCCTGGTGGAGGCTTTTTTAGAAATGCTCTGCTTCCTGGCTCCAACAGCAGGAGGGTTGCTCACTCCAAGCCCTGCCTGTCCACCCAACCTGGGCTGTGCTGGCAGACTCCACCGATAGCAAGATGGAAGAGCCTGG